>NC_083762.1:1344968-1437468 GCF_963514075.1 Conger conger | reverse complement strand
GAAGAGAGGAAAGGTGGAGAGAGAGGAGAGAGACAGAAGAGAGAGAGGGAGAGGAGAGAAGGGGAGAGGGAGAGTGGGAGAGAGACAGAAGAGAGCAGAGGTGGGGATAGAGAGGAGAGATGAGGAGAGGGAGAGACAGAAGAGAGAGGGAGTGGGGGAGAAAGGAGAGAAGGATGGAGATAGAGGTGAGAGAAAGAGAGAGAGAAGGGGAGAGAGATGAGAGAGAAGTTGAGAGAGAGAGAGAGTAAATGAGAGCAATTACTTTGGTGTACCTGCGGGTAGATCTAATGGCCGCAGCTCTCTGCCAGGAGAAGAGAATGGGCTTCTCTGGGTGCAATAACTCAGGGGTTAGGACAGGTCCAGGTTCAGTTAAAATAAACTTCTCAACAGCCTGAGAAAAATGCAGCTAATTAGCCTTCTGATTGGTCTGTAGCTGTAACAGGATGTGATGTAACTCAGAACTTTGACCTTGGAACACGGGTGTGATTTCAGGGTTCTGCTCCCTGGCATTTAGTTTTTATTGCTTTTGGAGTGCGTCATTTATGCAATTATAGTACCTCGTTTTGGATTATCCCTGTAAATATTATACGATAACCGTTAAAACTTAACAACTGTTAACCCGGCTCACCTCGTTCAGTCCAATATAATGCGTAACATATGTGTGTTGGTGAGAATGTTAAATTCGTAGTAAGGTGGAATATATTCAAAGTATTTTAATTTCATCCAGGTCTTGCCGTGCTCCCTTTTTCAGCTGTTTCTCAGACAATTGTGCATTAGATTACTGATCGTTCGGTCAAAGAATGAGTTCTTGAAAACGGCAGGACGGTGCCAAACTCTGTGTGCTTTTACCACCTGCACCTGCGGGAGGGTCAGCCCGTGCTCCGCTTCCCAGAAATACCCATAAACCAGGTTTCTGCCCCGGCCGCAGGTGAAGATTGCAAAACTGGGGCCCTCCGATGTGTTCAGGGCCCTCAGATGTGTTCAGGGCCCTCAGACGTGTTCAGGGGCCTCTGCTCTGTGTTAAGGGCCCTCAGATGTGTTCTTTTAACTTAATGTTTGGTAACATTTTCTTATTCCATTGGCAAATTTTTAAATTAGTCAAACTGTCTTCTGTCATTGGCAATATTTGCATTTTTTAAAATGGTTGGCATTTATATAACGCCTTTATCCAAAGCGCTGTACAATTGATGCTTCTCCATTCTCTCATGTAGGAGCCTTCCAGTGAAGTGTTACCACATATAAAAAGTCATTCTCTTTATCTAAAAATCTGCTTTAGCTTTTCTGCCTTTCTGTATCGTAGCTCTGATAGCCTTTCTTTTTCCTTGAACACAGCAGGGTCCGTGCCATTTTCTCAGAAAAACCCTCAACTTTTTTTTGTTAAATACTTTCAGTGTCTTGGGCTTTATGACAGTTCACTCACAAGACCGGACATCTGACCAGATCATTTCATCCATCTCCTGGTGATCCACACGCGAGTCATCGAAAAAACCCCAAAGACATGCCTGTCTGTGACCTCAACCCGTCTGCGAGCTTATCGTCACGCCCCAGTTCTGTGTCTGGAACCCGTTATCTCACTGGTCTGTGTAATCTCAACCCCTGTGTATAATTCAGCAGGAGGTGCACCATGACCTGATTTGCCTACGGGAGGTCTATGTGCTGCCTTGTGTGGAGAGATTAAGAGAGGGCAAATGGAACTGGCCCTGAAGCGTGCTGTCTGTGGGCTGGAAGGGGCACCACCTACCTAACCATCCGCACTGTCATGCTCGCATATGATTTTAACTTTTTTTCTTTCACAAATTTAGTGACCTTGCAGTTTAGAATAAGGTTTAAAAAATGCTGTTTTAAAAATTCTCAAGGAATAGACTCCAAACTCTCCTCATTTTCAGCTCGGTGTGTCACAGCCCAAAACTGAGGGCCGCTGGTGAGCAAGGAACCGAGCGCTTTCACGCGCGGTCTGAACTCCCCGGCCGAGGAACATTGGGAGCCGCTTTAACGTGAACTCCCCGGCCGAGGAACATTAGGAGCCGCTTTAACGTGAACTCCCTGGCCGAGGAACATTAGGAGCCGCTTTAACGTGAACTCCCTGGCCGAGGAACATTAGGAGCCGCTTTAACGTGAACTCCCTGGCCGAGGAACATTAGGAGCCGCTTTAACGTGAACTCCCTGGCCGAGGAACATTGGGAGCCGCTTTAACGTGAACTCCCCGGCCGAGGAACATTAGGAGCCGCTTTAACGTGAACTCCCTGGCCGAGGAACATTAGGAGCCGCTTTAACGTGAACTCCCTGGCCGAGGAACATTGGGAGCCGCTTTAACGTGAACTCCCCGGCCGAGGAACATTAGGAGCCGCTTTAATGTGAACTCCCCGGCCGAGGAACATTAGGAGCCGCTTTAACGTGAACTCCCTGGCCGAGGAACATTGGGAGCCGCTTTAACGTGAACTCCCCGGCCGAGGAACATTAGGAGCCGCTTTAATGTGAACTCCCCGGCCGAGGAACATTGGGAGCCGCTTTAACGTGAACTCCCTGGCCGAGGAACATTGGGAGCCGCTTTAACGTGAACTCCCTGGCCGAGGAACATTAGGAGCCGCTTTAACGTGAACTCCCTGGCCGAGGAACATTAGGAGCCGCTTTAATGTGAACTCCCCGGCCGAGGAACATTAGGAGCCGCTTTAACGTGAACTCCCTGGCCGAGGAACATTAGGAGCCGCTTTAACGTGAACTCCCTGGCCGAGGAACATTAGGAGCCGCTTTAACGTGAACTCCCTGGCCGAGGAACATTAGGAGCCGCTTTAACGTGAACTCCCTGGCCGAGGAACATTGGGAGCCGCTTTAACGTGAACTCCCCGGCCGAGGAACATTAGGAGCCGCTTTAATGTGAACTCCCCGGCCGAGGAACATTGGGAGCCGCTTTAACGTGAACTCCCTGGCCGAGGAACATTGGGAGCCGCTTTAACGTGAACTCCCTGGCCGAGGAACATTAGGAGCCGCTTTAACGTGAACTCCCTGGCCGAGGAACATTAGGAGCCGCTTTAATGTGAACTCCCCGGCCGAGGAACATTAGGAGCCGCTTTAACGTGAACTCCCTGGCCGAGGAACATTAGGAGCCGCTTTAACGTGAACTCCCTGGCCGAGGAACATTAGGAGCCGCTTTAATGTGAACTCCCTGGCCGAGGAACATTAGGAGCCGCTTTAACGTGAACTCCCTGGCCGAGGAACATTAGGAGCCGCTTTAACGTGAACTCCCTGGCCGAGGAACATTAGGAGCCGCTTTAATGTGAAGCCTGCTTCCCCACACAGCCACTGCATTCGGCCGTGGGCCCCAGGCAGGGTGGCAGTGTGGAGAAGGGCCACACAAAGGGCCACACTCTCCACTCAGCGCGGAGAAGGACCACACGAACGCTCTGCTCTGAGCAGCCTCTCTGAGGAGAGGCAAGGGTACAAACGAGAGGAGAACTTGAGGGCCGTGTTTTAAAGGGGATTCTTCCGGCGTTTATTAGACTGCAGTCGAGCGGAAGAGGGGGGAGCGGTGTCGCGTGGTCAGTTCAGTGGCTGGGGGGGGCGGCGGGGCCTCAAGCAGAACCCCTCCCGTCCTTAAAATGCCCCCCCCCCGAACACACCCTGTCCTCCTCCTTTCCTGAGACGGAAATCTGAGACTTAGGCAGGGGTGAAAGGTCAGCCTCCAGCATTAAGTTACAATAATGGGAGTGGGGGGGGGGGGGAGCGTGGGTCAGCCAAGGTAGCGTGGGCTGCTGTAGATTAACTCAAAGAGGCCAGCAGTGCACTTTAACTCTCGCCAAGGATTTGACTCATTTGTGAGGGTTTACTGGCCGGCCAGGATTATGTAGTCTTGTTACAGAGCAGCTACAGAGGCTGTACACTCACTGAGCATTTTATTAGGAACAATACTGGGTGGGGCCTCCCTTTGTTCTCAGAAAAGCCTCAATTATTTGTGGCATGGATTGACATTCTGTTCCATGTTGACGTGATTGCATCACATGATCTCTGCAGATTTGTCAGCTGCACACTCATGCTGCGAATCTCCCGTTCTGCCACGTCCCAAACCTGTTCTATTGGATTCAGCTCCGGTGACTGGGAGGGCCACTGAAGAACATTGAACTCATTTTCATGTTCAGGAAACCAGTTTGACACGACTTTTGCTTTGTGACATGGTGCAGTATCATGCTGGAAGTAACCATTAGAACATTGGAACATTGTGGCCTTGAAGGGATGCACATGGTCAGCAATAATACTGAAATAGGCTGTGCCATTCAAGCAATGACTGATAGTTATTAACGGGCCCAAAATGTGCCAAGAAAACATTCCCCCACACTGTTACACCACCGCCAGCCTGGACTGTTGACTCAAGGCAGGTTGGGCTTTTCTGCTCACCACAATTGTGCAGAGTGGTTATCTGAGTCACTGTCAGCTCGAACCAGTCTGGCCATTATCCGCTGACCTCTCTCATCGCCAAGGCATTTCCGTCCACAGAACTGCCACTCAAGTGGGTGTTTTTTGTTTTTTTCGCACCATTCTAGAGTAAACTCTAGAGTCTGTTCGTGCGTGAAAATCCCAGGAGATCAGCAGTTACAGAAATACTCAAACCAGCCCATCTGGCACCAACAATCATGCCACGGTCAAAATCACTGAGACCACATCTTTCCCCCATTCTGATGGTTAACTGAGGCTCCTGACCCGTATCTACATGATTGTACGCATTGCACTGCTGCCACGCCATTAGCTGATTAGATAATCGCATGAATATGTAGGTGTACAGGTGTTCCTAATAAAGTGCTCAGTGAGTGTATATTGAAATTGGGGTGGGGGGGCGGGGCTCACATGGATTTCACTCTCAGACTTCGGGGCACCCCCACCACTGCTCCCAGGATGCCATTCCCACCAGTGTCCTGTAGGGGGCGCCATCTTGTATCCATGGCCCAGCGGATACTGCAGCTCTGTCTAACAGCAGATTCTCCTCTTTAATCGATCTCACATAGTCGATGACAGAGAAAGTGCAGTGCGATTGGTTTGTATTATAACATCAGAGTATTTATCACGATTGTGCTAGATCGCAATTTTAAAAATATTTTATTTTTCATCATGACAATGGCAATATTTTGATCTATTGACTCCATATCTGCAGGCTAAGCAGACAATTTCCCTCATTTTTGATTGGATGAGCACTTCCCTCGACAGATTTCTGGACAGCCAATCGCCTTTTGCTTCTTCACTATGACTATAAGGTGCAGTTTGTTCGAGTTCTTCGCCACCTTTTCCTATGGAAGCACTTACCTTATTTTACCTACACTACCCTTCCTTGTTGGACTTAATCTATTAAATGTTTTAAATCCCAAAAGACAGATTCATTTATGGTCCATGTTTTCCCAACACTAATTTTGATACCTTTTAATACCAAATCTAATAACAAATTGTTTAACAAGAATGCAATAATGTTCAAAGATTTTCCTCTAGGAGGTCAGCTTGTTGCCAGATCGAATTGGCCCGTTTAATTCTGTAAAAGTGCTTTTAATGCAATTTGCAGGGTCCAAAGGGTTGATTAAAATGAAACAAAATGTTTACGATGTACATATTTTCCACTGCCCCAGTTTTCCGAACGTGACAGTGGACGGAGTTTGAAAGCAGTCGGACAGTGATGTCATGGAAAGTCGGTCTAGACCACGGAAAAATGGGAGAAAAATAATTGTTCTCATCTGCTGAACCTCAGGTCTGTTTAAACGGCTGTTTAACCCCTGTGTTCTGTTTACTCATTGGCACCTGTGATACTGTTAGCCTGGGTCAAATATAATCATTTATTAAGGTCCTTGATCGAGGGCCCAACAGCTGTGTGGATTGGCTCGAGCCACCAGCCTTCCAGGTCCCAGTCGTGCACATCAGGCACCAGGCCACAGACTGCCCCACATGCACCCCAGAGACACAGGACATTATCAGGGTTTTAAAGCAAATCATTAATAAAAATGAATGCAGAAATACTCTATGTATTGTCTCCCCATCTCATTTCCAAACAGTGTATACAGTAAATGGTTAATGGTTGGCATTTGTGTCTGAGATGACATTTAACAATGAAAGTCTGTGAAATTAATTTGCGATAAAGATGTGATTAATACAAAACAATCCAGGATGATGAAGGCACGGAGGGCGTAAATCATGTTTGTGTGTGAAAGCTAAACACGAGACAAGGATTTCATGCAATAGATTATTCATATTTATTGTTTTGAACTGACTATCATCATTCATTATTTTTCATCTTTTTCTTATTATATTTTTTAAAAAGCCAAATAGGCAGAAACACATAAAACAAATACTGACAGTGAATCGCAAATAGAAACACCAGCTGTGTCTTTTAGGAGTGTCATTCCTCTTTGACTGAAAGTTTGAAATGGATCCAATTGACCCAAACCGAACACAAGGGCTAAGCGACCATCTCTGGCCCTTTTCACTTTAGACTTCAGTCCAAATGCCACCTATTTGTGTCACGTTTCAGTCATGGGCAGACTGCTTTAAATATCTTTGAGGTGAGTAATCCTAGTTAGTGCTAACATTACATTACAGTCATTTAGCAGATGCTCTTATCCAGAGCGATGTGTAATAAAGTGCAAATCGTAACCAGGGGCAAGTGCCCTGGAAACCCTAGAGCGAAGTACACTTCCAAGTGCTCACATAGTGATCATATCGACAAAAATCTGAACCCTTGTAGAATAATCAGATAACTGTCCAAGTAGCAGTCTCACAGTTGGCAGTTAGAACACCCGGAATAGTATTAAAATATTAACAAATTAGTGTAGTATTAACGAATTAAACACAAGTGCAATTATTACATATAGCATATACATAACATACATGGCTAATTCTTACATGGAGGGAAAAGTGCAGCCTGAAAAGGTGAGTTGTCAGTCTGCACTTGAACTGCTGTTCTGACGTCCACAGGAAGGCCATCCCACCACCATGGGGCCATCCCACCACCGTGGGGCCAGAGCACACAGCGGGACAGGACGATTGCTGGAACGAGGAGCTGAGTGGAGTAGGTGGTGAGGAAGGGTCAGATTCTCCGGATGTTGTACAGGAAGAGCCTGCATGCCTGGGCCACCGCTGCAATGTTCTCGGAGAGGGACAGTCTGCTGTCCATCACCACTCCAAGGTTCCTTGCACTGGGGGATGAGGTCACTATGATGTCCCCTAGCAAAATGGAAAAGTCAGAGAAGGGAGAGGTTAGAGCAGGGATAAGGATTAGCGCTGTCTTACCTGGGTTGAGCTTTAGATGGTGGTTGCCCATCCAGCTCTGGATGTCTCTCAGGCAGGCGGAGATACGGGCAGAGACCTGTGTGTTGGGTGTCATCAGCATAACTGTGGTGTGACATACCGCGAGTAGAAAGAACAGGGCCAAGGGATCGAGTGTAGATGGAGAAGAGGAAGGGGCCGAGGACTGAGCCCTGGGGAACCCCTGTGATAAGGGGTTGAGGAGTTGATACTTTAGGTATGCTGGGAGGAGTGACCAGAGTGGTATGACTCAATCCAGTGTCTGTCACAATCCTTTGGCTGTGTGTGGAGAAGAGGGAGACTGTGGGGGCGGCCTGTAGCGTAGTGGTTAAGGTAGTTGACTGGGACACGCAAGGTCGGTGGTTCTAATCCTGGTGTAGCCACAATAAGATTTGCTGAAATGTTAACTGGACCCATTGATGTTCCAGCTAGTTAAAGTCTAGTTAAACTAGACTAGTTAAAGCTGAAAGATTAGTGAGTATACTTCCACTAGGGGTCACTCTAACTCCTCAGTCAGAGGGCTCCAGTCCTGCTCGTCCGCCATTTTGGAGGTCCATCCACCGAGTCTTTCAGTCTGCGCCTGATTGGCTGAGAACGAGAATGAATCAACTTGTCTGAAAGTATTAAGACCTGACCACTGTAAATGACCCAACACTGCACCTGACCACTGTAAATTACCCAACACTGCACCTGACCACTGTAAATTACCCAACACTGCACCTGACCACTGTAAATTACCCAACACTGCACCCGACCACTGTAAATGACCCAACACTGAACCTGACCACTGTAAATGACCCAACACTGAACCTGACCACTGTAAATTACCCAACACTGCACCTGACCACTGTAAATGACCCAACACTGAACCTGACCACTGTAAATGACCCAACACTGAACCTGACCACTGTAAATTACCCAACACTGCACCCGACCACTGTAAATGACCCAACACTGCACCTGACCATTGTAAATGACCCAACACTGAACCTGACCACTGTAAATTACCCAACACTGCACCCGACCACTGTAAATGACCCAACACTGAACCTGACCACTGTAAATTACCCAACACTGCACCTGACCACTGTAAATGACCCAACACTGAACCTGACCACTGTAAATGACCCAACACTGAACCTGACCACTGTAAATTACCCAACACTGCACCCGACCACTGTAAATGACCCAACACTGCACCTGACCATTGTAAATGACCCAACACTGAACCTGACCACTGTAAATTACCCAACACTGCACCCGACCACTGTAAATGACCCAACACTGAACCTGACCACTGTAAATGACCCAACACTGCACCTGACCACTGTAAATGACCCAACACTGCACCTGACCACTGTAAATGACCCAACACTGCACCTGACCACCGTAAATTACCCAACACTGCACCTGACCACTGTAAATGACCCAACACTGAACCTGACCACTGTAAATGACCCAACACTGCACCTGACCACTGTAAATGACCCAACACTGCACCTGACCACTGTAAATGACCCAACACTGCACCTGACCACTGTAAATTACCCAACACTGCACCTGACCACTGTAAATGACCCAACACTGAACCTGACCACTGTAAATGACCCAACACTGCACCTGACCACTGTAAATGACCCAACACTGCACCTGACCACTGTAAATGACCCAACACTGCACCTGACCACTGTAAATGACCCAACACTGCACCTGACCACTGTAAATGACCCAACACTGCACCTGACCACTGTAAATTACCCAACACTGCACCTGACCACTGTAAATGACCCAACACTGAACCTGACCACTGTAAATGACCCAACACTGCACCTGACCACTGTAAATGACCCAACACTGCACCTGACCACTGTAAATGACCCAACACTGCACCTGACCACTGTAAATGACCCAACACTGCACCTGACCACTGTAAATTACCCAACACTGCACCTGACCACTGTAAATGACCCAACACTGAACCTGACCACTGTAAATGACCCAACACTGCACCTGACCACTGTAAATGACCCAACACTGCACCTGACCACTGTAAATGACCCAACACTGCACCTGACCACTGTAAATTACCCAACACTGCACCTGACCACTGTAAATGACCCAACACTGAACCTGACCACTGTAAATGACCCAACACTGCACCTGACCACTGTAAATGACCCAACACTGAACCTGACCACTGTAAATGACCCAACACTGCACCTGACCACTGTAAATGACCCAACACTGAACCTGACCACTGTAAATTACCCAACACTGCACCCGACCACTGTAAATGACCTAACATGGCACCTAACTGCCTAAGTCACCCAATTCAGTTCTAAACCGCTCTAAATGATGCAAACAGGACCAAATCATTAGAAATGAAACAACATTAGACTGAACTATTATAAATGACCTAACGACTCTGAATCACCCATCAGCTCTAAATGACCCAACACTCCACCTAGCCCCTGCAAATGACCCAGCATGGCACCCAAGTGCTCCAAATGACCCAACATTGGACTAAATTGTTGTAAATGAGCCAGCAGTGGACTAAACTATTAAAAGTGACCCAACCACTAAACAACCCAACACGACCAAGCATTGCTCTACATTACCCAACACTGGACTAAACCATAACTGCTCTGTGGGGCCGCCTGTAGCCTAGTGGCTAAGGCACATGACTGGGACCCGCAAGGTCGGTGGTTCAAGCCCCAGTGTACGATAATGTCTGCACAGCTGTTGGGCCCTGGAGCAAGGCCCTTAACCCCACATTTCTCCAGGGGGGAGTGATCTCTGCTTAGTCCAATCAACTGTAAGTCGCTTTGGATGAAAGCGTCAGCTAAATAACTGTAATGTAATGTGTGACTACACACAGGACGGCTCTGTTCTGTGTGGGGCCTTTTGGCCCAGACAGGGCCTCTCACGAGCAGGGCCCCCCCCCCCCCCCAGGTGAGCTCAGTCAGGAGAAGGGATCTATGGGCACATTTCTTCGTCCTGAACGGGGAGACAGACAGCCTCTATACCGGGCGACCGGGGGATTGGCAGTCCCGAACAGTCCCTGAAACAATCGGAGCACAGTGCGGACCCTAATTTCGGTCCTAAATCATTACCCTGCTGTGTGACAGCCCCGCCCGCCCCTTTGCCAGTACTCTCTAAAAAAAAAAAAGAAAAAAAAAGAAAAACAAGCGTGTCCTGCCAGCCCTGAGAGTTCTGCTGAACCGGGCCCAAGTACAACACTGGCCGGGCTCCAGGGCGAGTCTGGGCGCTGGCGCGGGGCACGGGCTGAAGAAGGGCCGCTCAGACCCCGCCAGCCCGCCTCGCGCGCGCTCCGACAGGTAGCCCCGCCGAGCGAGGTGTCGGAACGCACGTCCGGGGCCCGGGGCGGGCCCGGGGCGTGGCCGGGGGGCGTGGCCGGGGGGGCGGGGCCGGGGCATGGCCGGGGGGGGGGGGGGGGGGTGTCCCGGGGCGTGGCCGGGGGGGTGTGGCCGGGGGGGGGGGGCGTGGCCCGGCCCAGGTGTGAGACGCCTGGGATAACACCCCGTTTGTCCGCGCTGGGAATTTAGCGCCTTTCGTTCTGCAGCCATTTTGCGGCACGCTGGCTGCGGAAGGCTTCTTTGGGATGAATCTTTATGCGCTGCAGTGGCGCCTTGGCTGCTGGCGAGGGGCTTGGGCACGGAGCAGGGACCTCTTTCACTGAATGACGGTTTGGACGGTAACACGATGATCCTGATATGTGACACCCCACAGCCTCATGTCTCATCATATCATCATACTGTATCATTTGTTTTATGACCCCCCTCCGCTAGCTGGTCTTTAGCACCCCCAAATACTTACACTGAAACACGCTCACACGCGCACACACACACACACACACACACACACACACACACACTCACACACACGCACACACGCTCTCCCCAATCTCATTAAATTATTTTTCGCCTTTCATGGAGCCAGCCATTAAACGGAGCGTGGGGTTTTTGCGCAGCGTCTGTGTAAAATGGACTCCGCCCGTTCTGGAAGCCGCCAGCTTCTCCCGGGTTTCGTCCAAGCGCACCACGCGGTTCCCGGCCCGGGGCGGGGCGGGTCGGGCCAGGGTCCGGATGCCTCTCGGGTGGATGATTTATCCGTACGTACGCCGCCCACCTCGAAACCCAGCCGCGCATTTCAGGCATATCCGCCTGCGCCAGGAGTCTGTAGATTAAGGTTGTGTTTCAGCGGCCACCAGTCAAGGGCTCTGGAATGTTCTCTGAGGAGCAGCTCAGCGGGTCAACACATATCAGCACAGGCACTGATATGTGCACTTAACGTGTAATAATAACTCAGGGAATATGGCCGCAAGCTGATTGGATAACTCGAGGAATATGGCCACAGGCTGATTGGATAACTCGAGGAATATTGCATGGATGCAAAGTATTAAGTACCATTAACCATTGGTATTTCAGCAAGATTTATCGTGCAGATTCAAATGTTATTTTCCCCCTATTAGATACTGTTTTGAATGTTGCTGGTGACTGACTGTCAATCCAGGTAACGTATGGCACATGGTAAAGTATGTAGTATGTATGTATGTATGAGACGTAGAAACATTTGATTAATAATTGAGTTGGTATTAAATTTTAGAATACGTGTTACCCGCAAATATGTTTAAAATTTTAATTAAAATTTTAATTTACTGTGTAGAATACCTTGCACTGTTAACTGTTAAAATACCCTTTATTCTGAAATATATATATTCAAAAATGCATTAAATATTATACAGTAAATGATTATTTTCTGTATTCCTAAAGAATAAAGTTGTGTGTCCAGTGTCAGTGTGTGACCCTGCAGACGGGAAACCGAAACGCTTCCAGGCGCCACAAACAAACGAAATCAAAGAAACCGCTTCCTGTTCCTCAGTATTAATCACCACGGACGTGCGTTTGATTGATCTGTGTGTGATTGGTTGACCTGCCTGTGCCCTGGTGCTGGGTGATTGGATGCAGGGGAGGATCTGGTTTCTGACAGTTGTACAGAATCAGGTAACATGAAAGACTAGCCAAGGCCCAGCGGGCAGCTTCAGTGTTTATCGTGGAGAGTGTAAAACGAAGAGACCTTTGGGCTCACGCCGAGATCAATCCAAACCTTCATAATCACAGAACTGACAGTTATGCCTAGGTTCACCGATGATATTGCAAGCAACATTTTGATTGATTACGTCTTACTAGAATTCCAATACTTACAAATAACTTTTGGTCTTGGACCTATCCCTGAATTGCTTATAACATTAAAGCTTGAATAAGAAATGAATTGATATATTTCCACATGATTCCAACAAGAGACATACAGCCCTCAACCTGTTTAGTCCAGTTGTCACAGACAACATATCTTGAAAAATGAATCATGAAACTCATAGAAATATGAGTTTCTCAGGCAGTAAGAGCAGTTGTCTGGCAGTCGGAGGGTTGCCAGTTCGATCCCCCGCCCGGGCTGTGTCGAAGTGTCCCTGAGCAAGACACCTAACCCCCAAATGCTCCTGACGAGCTGGTCGGCGCCTTGCATGGCAGCCAATCGCCGTCGGTGGGTGTGTGAGTGCGTGTATGAATGGGTGAATGAGAAGCATCAATTGTACAGCGCTTTGGATAAAGGTGCTATATAAATGCCAACCATTTACCATTTACCATATGGGATTTTTAATATATATATATCTCCTTTCCAGTCCACAAAACCTGATCATAAAAATATGGTTGCCTCCAATGGCCTACCGAAGAAAAGCGCAAATGGTTTGTTCTGAAGCACTGCCAACCAAGGGTCCAGGAAGAACAGTGCTAAATAAATTATGGTGATTTGCCATTCAAGCCACCAGAGAGAAAGGAGAAGGGGTTGAGAGAGTGGGAACACTTCTCTGCCGGCGCCCCCTAGCGGATGGAGGTGTTCTGCTCACCACAGATGTCGAGTCACCGGGGGCCCAGGTGTACAGGGAAGGGGAGGGGGTTTGGGGCAGATGTTCAGAGTGGCCAGCCAGGGCAGGATGGTGCTCAGGGCAGGTTTCCAGCTGATCGTTACTCCACACGGGGACGGAAATGCCGCGTCGCCTCAGGGTGTCTCTGAGGATACCCGGGAGCACACTTTACAGGAAGTAAACCGCACTTTTAGCACACTTTACAGGAAGTAAACCACACTTTTAGCACACTTTACAGGAAGTAAATCACACTTTTAGCACACTTTACAGGAAGTAAACCACACTTTTAGCACACTTTACAGGAAGTAAACCGCACTTTTAGCACACTTTACAGGAAGTAAACCACACTTTTAGCACACTTTACAGGAAGTTAACCGCACTTTTAGCACACTTTACAGGAAGTAAACCACACTTTTAGCACACTTTACAGGAAGTAAACCGCACTTTTAGCACACTTTACAGGAAGTATACCGCACTTTTAGGAGGTCCCATCACAAGCAGAAAGGAAGAATTGGAGCTGTCCCATGTAAAACCCTTGCTGTAGGAGCAGGATCTTACAGCACCGTTGGAGAATAGTATGGAGGATCTTTCTTGCATACTGATAAATACACACTAATCAGTGGGCAGTGATTAGTACACATGTTTTGAGGAAACAGTAGGTCTCCACCTACAGAAGTCGTCTATGACTCGTGGCGCAGGTGAGCAGGTGGCTACCTGGGCAGGTGAAGCAGTGTTTCACCAACTGGCTCAACAGGCTCTGGCTGAATAACCTCCACCCCCAAATCCTCGTCCCAAGTGTGTCTATCGCCGGAGAGAAGCAGGGACTGGGACGTTTTAAAACAACGTTTTCTGTGTGGACAGCGAGTCGGCCTGCGTCGCAAGGTGAAACCAGGTTACGGCAGAACCAGCGGGTTTCCCTCGTGAACCGTGATTCTGGACGTGCTCCAAGCTCCCGACGCTTTTAAAACCCCGCTTGTGTGCCGAACGTGGACCAGCTTAGACACCAACCTCATTCCCATTATGGCTTTTTAAAGGGGACCAGAGGACAGCTGTCTGTGCGTGACGTACAGCCCCACGGTGTTTCATCCCGGCTTCGATGCGCTTTAATTGACTTTAAAATTGGTCCCGATCTGCACCCTGCTGTGGTACAGTCCGTTCTGCGGTGCAGATTTATGGGTTTATTCTGCAGTAATTGCGCTGACAGTATAGGCGGATACCTTTTTACAAGAACTCATTACATTTACTGCAGTACGTCTGCCTGAGCGCACACTCTCACCCCGGGCAACATGCAGAAATGGAGTCTCAGGAGCAGTTTCGCAGAGTCATCAATACGCCTCAGACAGCCCATTTGTTTTCATTTTTATTGATTTATATTTTATACCCCAATTTGTTTTGCCCGGTTTTCCCCCCCCCAGCCCTCGGACTCAGATGAACCTGTTGATCTTCTGCCAGCGCCTCCGGCCCACGTCAGGAGGAGAGGGCCGCCCCTCTCTGTTTCCCGCTCTGCCGTCTCTGGAGGATCAGGCATATTCATAGTTTTTGCAACCGCAGGTGCCTGGTGTGACCAGCAGTGGCCGCTATAGAGACTAATGATGGAACCCGGGCCATAGCCAGCGATGGCATGACCATAGAGCAGGGGTGTCCAATCTTATCCAGAAAGGGCCGGTGTGTGTGTGTGTGTGTGCACCTGTGTGTGTTGTTGTTTTAGCACAGGACTAAGAAGCTGATTCTACACATCGAGGTCTTCATTAAAGACCACGATTAGTTCATTAGTATAATCAGGTGTGTTATTGCTGGGTTAAAACAAAAACCTGCACCCACGCCGGCCCTTTTAGGATCAGATTGGACACCTCTGCCGTAGAGTGTATATTAGTACGCGAGACAGCCACTGACAGAGCAGAGCTTGTGCTTTTCTGAGAACTCGCTATGTGTACAGCCTGAGCCAGCTGGAGGCTTGAAGTCTGATTTATAATCACTCACTGTGAAAGTTAGCCAAACAAATAAAGATTCAGTGTTGTAAACACGACCTAATGCTGCTACACAGCTAACTTATTGTTACTAATTTTAACTTCAACTTAAACATTACTGTCTTGCTGAAGAGGGTTGAAACAGCCATGGTGCAGGCTAAAGAGCAGGGTAGGGGGGGGCTTGTGCGTAGTGTGCAGTGTACAGTGTCAGAGTGTGGAAGGTTGTTTGAACAGCCTCCCTCACCTGCCTCCTGCAGCACAGCCGCACACACTCACCTAGCGCAGGCCGTGGCCTCGGCGGCGTCTTTCCAGGAAGCCGTGGCCTCAGCCAGTTCCTGGAAAAATAAAAAGATGAATTACTGCTCACCTGCCCGAGGTAGAACCCAGGCGCTGATTCCAGTGAAACTGCGGGGAGAGAGAGACGGGATTCAACATGGCCGCCGTCCGAGAGGAAGCAGGTGAGTTAGCGTCATGGCGACGGCTCGTGAATCATCTCCCCGGCTCTCGCGCCGGAGTGAGAACGCGTCCGTCCGGCGTCCCTCGAGGGCATTCGCCTTTTCTGTTTTTAAAGTGGTAACATTCCATTTTATTACCGCCGTATTACCGTCGTGAGCTGAACTGGAGTCTTGGTAAATGGTTGGCATTTATATAGCGCCTTTAACCGAAGCGCTGTACAATTGATGCTTCTCATTCACCCATTCATACACACACTCACACTCCGAAGGCGATTGGCTGCCATGCAAGGCACCGACCAGCCCGTCAGGAGCATTTGGGGGTTAGGTGTCTTGCTCAGGGACATGTGTGTGTGTGTGTGTGTGTGTGTGTGTGTGTGTGTGTGTGTGAGAGAGAGAGAGAGAGAGAGAGAGAGAGAGAGAGAGACAGAGACAGACAAGCTTGATCCTGAGAGAAGGCAGTTAAAGTTCTTGGGACCATATCAATTGCAGATGTGTAACAGTAGAGTTCCAATGCCAGGGTGTGTGACCTATCAACACACACTTTATATAACGGAATATAATGTATACTGCAAGAAACACATTAAACTGACCAAACTACATGAGCTCATCACTGCACAGCTCTCCTCCCAGGGCAGTCTGTCTGTGTTCTGATGCAGTGCGTCTGTGTTCTGATGCAGTGTGTCTGTGTTCTGATGCAGTGCGCCTGTGTTCTGATGCAGTGCGTGTGTGTTCTGATGCAGTGTGTCTGTGTTCTGATGCAGTGCGCCTGTGTTCTGATGCAGTGCGTGTGTGTTCTGATGCAGTGTGTCTGTGTTCTGATGCAGTGCGCCTGTGTTCTGATGCAGTGCGTGTGTGTTCTGATGCAGTGTGTCTGTGTTCTGATGCAGTGCGCGTGTGTTCTGATGCAGTGCGTGTGTGTTCTGATGCAGTGTGTCTGTGTTCTGATGCAGTGCGCGTGTGTTCTGATGCAGTGTGTCTGTGTTCTGATGCAGTGCGCGTGTGTTCTGATGCAGTGTGTCTGTGTTCTGATGCAGTGCGCCTGTGTTCTGATACAGTGCGTGTGTGTTCTGATGCAGTGTGTCTGTGTTCTGATGCAGTGTGTCTGTGTTCTGATGCGTGATGCAGTGTGTCTGTGTTCTGATGCAGTGCGCCTGTGTTCTGATGCAGTGCGTGTGTGTTCTGGTGCAGTGTGTCTGTGTTCTGATGCAGTGCGTGTGTGTTCTGATGCAGTGTGTCTGTGTTCTGATGCAGTGTGTCTGTGTTCTGATGCGTGATGCAGTGTTTTTGTGTTCTGATGCAGTGCGCCTGTGTTCTGATGCAGTGCGCCTGTGTTCTGATGCAGTGCGTGTGTGTTCTGATGCAGTGCGTGTGTGTTCTGATGCAGTGTGTCTGTGTTCTGATGCAGTGCGCCTGTGTTCTGATGCAGTGCGTGTGTGTTCTGATGCAGTGCGTGTGTGTTCTGATGCAGTGTGTCTGTGTTCTGATGCAGTGCGTCTGTGTTGTGATGCAGTGTGTCTGTGTTCTGATGCAGTGTGTCTGTGTTCTGATGCGTGATGCAGTGTGTCTGTGTTCTGATGCAGTGCGCATGTGTTCTGATGCGTGATGCAGTGCCTCTGTGTTCTGATGCAGTGCCTCTGTGTTCTGATGCAGTGTGTCTGTGTTCTGATGCGTGATGCAGTGCCTCTGTGTTCTGATGCAGTGTGTCTGTGTTCTGATGCGTGATGCAGTGCCTCTGTGTTCTGATGCAGTGTGTCTGTGTTCTGATGCAGTGTGTCTGTGTTCTGATGCGTGATGCAGTGTGTCTGTGCAGGGATGTCACGCCTCAGTTGAAACAGTAACATGAAAATTGGCCTGGCTATTTCTTCACAAATACCACATCAGGACTTCAGAAACCGTAATTACTGGTTACATCTTTCAGCCTTGTTTATTTCAGAGGCTGGGGCGACAATTAAGGCCATTTTCTCCGCAATTACGGCGTTAAAAATAATAAAACAATTTACTTAAAATACCTGCCTCTTGTATGATGATTTTAGGTGGCAAATTAACGTTACAACGCTTGGACATCACCCCAGTTTCACAGAACTGCATCCCTGCTGGGACTTCTGTTTAAAAAGAAAGAGAAATTTAGTGAAGGCTGGAAAAAAACATCACTCTGCAGTCCCCCACTGAGCTGCACACTCAGTGCAGGTTTGGGGGGCAGTGGAGATTTGGGGGACAGTGGAGATTTGGGGGGCAGTGCAGGTTTGGGGGGCAGTGGAGGTTTGGGGGGCAGTGGAGATTTGGGGGGCAGTGCAGGTTTGGGGGGCAGTGCAGGTTTGGGGGGCAGTGGAGGTTTGGGGGACAGTGGAGATTTGGGGGGCAGTGCAGGTTTGGGGGGCAGTGGAGGTTTGGGGGCAGTGGAGATTTGGGGGACAGTGGAGATTTGGGGGGCAGTGCAGGTTTGGGGGGCAGTGGAGGTTTGGGGGCAGTGGAGATTTGGGGGGCAGTGCAGGTTTGGGGGGCAGTGGAGGTTTGGGGGACAGTGGAGATTTGGGGGGCAGTGGAGGTTTGGGGGCAGTGGAGATTTGGGGGCAGTGGAGATTTGGGGGACAGTGGAGATTTGGGGGGCAGTGCAGGTTTGGGGGGCAGTGGAGGTTTGGGGGCAGTGGAGATTTGGGGGACAGTGGAGATTTGGGGGGCAGTGCAGATTTGGGGGGCAGTGGAGATTTGGGGGACAGTGGAGATTTGGGGGGCAGTGCAGGTTTGGGGGGCAGTGCAGGTTTGGGGGGCAGTGGAGGTTTGGGGGACAGTGGAGATTTGGGGGGCAGTGGAGATTTGGGGGACAGTGGAGATTTGGGGGGCAGTGCAGGTTTGGGGGGTTGGGGCTCGTTCCCTCGCTCGGGCCCTTGGCTCAGAGGCAGATTTCCGTGGCCCAAATGCAAGGCACATGGCCCCTGTGCCCTGTTCCAGATGTCAGGTCTCTGTGGAAAAACAATGTCCCAGAACTAAGTGGCTGTATTAAAGGCCCATCCAGTCACCACTCCAATGGCCCCTGACTACACAATGCTATTGGTTTTAATCTGCATAGAGATGGTAAATGGTTGGCATTTATATAGCGCCTTTATCCAAAGTGCTGTACAATTGATGTTTCTCATTCACCTATTCATACACACACACACACCAACGGCGATTGGCTGCCATGCAAGGCACCGAACAGCTCGTCAGGAGAATTTGGGGGTTAGGTGTCTTGCTCAGGGACACTTCGACACAGCCCGGGCGGGGGATCGAACCGGCAACCCTCCGACTGCCAGACGACTGCTCTTACTGCCTGAGCCAATGAGACGACTGCTCTTACTGCCTGAGCCAATGAGACGACTGCTCTTACTGCCTGAGCCAATGAGACGACTGCTCTTACTGCCTGAGCCAATGAGACGACTGCTCTTACTGCCTGAGCCAATGAGACGACTGCTCTTACTGCCTGAGCCATGTCGCCCCCAATGAGCAGTTCTAATGGCCAAGACACTTGGTTTACCTGTGGTAATGTGAGTGTTGTTGTAGTAACACTGTGGGTGTTGTGTTGCCGTAGTACCACTGCGGGTGTTGTGTTGCTGTAGTAACACTGCGGGTGTTGTGTTGACATAGTGATCATGTCTTGGCCGCTGTGGGATCACATTTTCTGTGTCACATGACATCTGGTCTGGCGTTTGGCTCAAATTCCTGCAGAACTGTATCCGACAGGCTTTCTGTCTCACTGCTGCCTTTGACACGCAAGTTCCCAGAATTCCATCATTGACAGCCATTTTACCTTTGACCTTTGCTCTGCAGGGCCTCCCACACCCAGAGCTGTTTCCCTGTGTTTGGGTCTGCAGGTGTAATCTTTTTTTAATACGTATTTGTTTATTTTCCTGGATTCTTCTGGCCTGAGTGCCAGTTTGAGATGGTTGGGGATCCTCCTTTCTGGTGAGTGTATGATCTGCACCACAGAACGGGCCGGAGCCCGAGGCACCAGAGCACTAACCCCGCTCACTAACCCCGCTCACTAACCCCGCACACTAACCCCGCTCACTAACCCCGCACACTAACCCCGCTCACTAACCCCGCTCACTAACCCCGCTCACTAACCCCGCACACTAACCCCGCACACTAACCCCGCACACTAACCCCGCTCGCTAACCCCGCTCACTAACCCCGCACACTAACCCCGCTCACTAACCCCGCTCACTAACCCCGCTCACTAACCCCGCACACTAACCCCGCTCACTAACCCCGCTCACTAACCCCACTCACTAACCCCGCTCGCTAACCCCGCTCACTAACCCTGCTCACTAACCCCACTCACTAACCCCGCACACTAACCCCGCTCACTAACCCCGCTCACTAACCCCGCACACTAACCCCGCTCACTAACCCCGCTCACTAACCCCGCTCACTAACCCCGCTCACTAACCCCGCTCACTAACCCCGCACACTAACCCCGCTCACTAACCCCGCTCACTAACCCCGCTCACTAACCCCGCACACTAACCCCGCTCACTAACCCCGCTCACTAACCCCGCACACTAACCCCGCACACTAACCCCGCTCACTAACCCCACTCACTAACCCCGCTCACTAACCCCGCTCACTAACCCCGCACACTAACCCCGCTCACTAACCCCGCTCACTAACCCCGCACACTAACCCCGCACACTAACCCCACTCACTAACCCCGCTCACTAACCCCGCTCACTAACCCCGCACACTAACCCCGCACACTAACCCCGCTCACTAACCCCGCAACTACTAACCCCCCCTCGCTAATTCCAGGCATGCTAACCCCCTTGCAAATCCAGTACCGTGTGCTAACCCCGTAAGCGCTAACCACGCTCACTAATCCTACGTGGTGCACTAACCCTGCTCACATTAGTGGCTGCAGCAGCCCTCTCTGGCCATTATTAAATGTGCTACGTGTGTGGGAGCCAGTGTACTGCACTGAGGGGCTGGTTATGGTCAGGCGCTGGGCGGTGGGGGCAGGGGGGTGTGTGGGTGGCTTACCGCCCCCAGGGGCAGCTGCAGACAGCTCCTGGCTCCTCCACATGAGACAACAACAATGCCAGGCACCTCTACCAGTGTGTCCCATAACGTCCAGAGCGGGGAATAACAGCACGGAAACACGAACCTGCACACACACACACACACTCACACACTCACACACACACACTCCATACACACACACACACACTCTCACACGCACTCACACACACACACTCACACACTCACTCGTGCACACTCACTCACTCTCACACACACACACACACACACACATAGTAGGAATGAGGTATACCAGCACTGCGTGGGTGACCTAGCCTGTGTCAACACCACTCAGCTGGGTATGCAGATGGGAGGATAAAGAATCATTCACAAAATAGGCTTGACTTACGCCTGTACTATTTCTATAGCACACATATACTTACATACTTCTTGTGTTTGTCATTTCAGTGTTATGTGTGGACGATATCGGTTGCTGGATTTGGGTCTTATGGGAGATGTATGACTCAAAAGGACCATAAAAACAGCCATAAATTAAGCGGAAACTAAACTTGTGGAAACACCCAATGTGTGCAATAGTGCAGCACCATTATCACAGTTTCTACTGAGAGAATTCAGCCTGTATCTGTCCTGAGATTTCAGTCTGTATCTGTCCTAAGAATTCAGTCAGATTTTCTTCAAGGATCAAATTTCCAAAATGTACCCTTAACCCTTGTTCAAGGAACAAATCAGTTCATTTTCTAAGCAAAACTTTTGTATTTTGTGTGTGTGTGAGTGTGTGCATATGTGTGTGTGTGTGAGTGTGTGTGTGTGTGTGTGCATGTGTGCGTGTGTGTGTGTGTTCAGTATGTGGATGTGTCACACACACACAACCTCAAACCTGAACACACACATCCATATACTGAACACACACACCCACTGGAATGACCTCAAACCTGAACACACACACACAACTCCACATAGTGAACACACACATCCACTGGAATAAAATATTTACTGATCACACGCATCTACAAGAACAACGTACTTACTGAACACACCTACACGAGCAACGTACTTACTGAACGCACACTCTACAAGAACAACGTACTTACTGAACGCACACTCTACAAGAACAACGTACTTACTGAACACACACACCTACAACGTACTTACTGAACGCACACTCTACAAGAACATCATACTTACTGAACGCACACACCTACAAGAACAACGTACTTACTGAACGCACACTCTTCAAGAACAACGTACTTACTGAACGCACACTCTTCAAGAACAACGTACTTACTGAACGCACACTCTACAAGAACAACGTACTTACTGAACACACTCTTCAAGAACAACGTACTTACTGAACACACACTCTTCAAGAACAACGTACTTACTGAACACACACTCTACAAGAACAACGTACTTACTGAACGCACACTCTACAAGAACAACGTACTTACTGAACACACACTCTACAAGAACAACGTACTTACTGAACGCACACTCCACAAGAACAACGTACTTACTGAACGCACACTCTACAAGAACAACGTACTTACTGAACACACACTCTACAAGAACAACGTACTTACTGAACGCACACTCTACAAGAACAACGTACTTACTGAACGCACACACCTACAACGTACTTACTGAACGCACACTCTTCAAGAACAACGTACTTACTGAACGCACACACCTACAACGTACTTACTGAACGCACACTCTACAAGAACAACGTACTTACTGAACGCACACTCTACAAGAACAACGTACTTACTGAACGCACACTCTACAAGAACAACGTACTTACTGAACGCACACTCATCCACAGCAATAACCTGTCTGCTGCACACACACATTCACGTGAATATCCATGGGAACACAGGAATTAATATCACAGTAAATGAATGAATAACATGATGAACCTTAACAAGAAGCCGTTACCATAATGACACAACTGCACTGCTGCAGCTGTCATCTGCAGTATATTAGTTCTCCAAACGTTCACACCTGTGGAATATTGAGATAACATTTGCTCACTGAGCACTTAATTAGGTATTTATTCAACTTATTTGTTTTACTGATTGGTCTTATTGGCTGCTGTAGTCCATCCACTAAAGAGGTTTTATATGTTGTGTGTTCAGAGATGCTCTTCTGCATGCCACTGTTGTAATGTGTGGTTATTTGCGTTACTGTCACCTTCCTGTCAGCTTTGACCAGTCTGGCCCTTCTGCCTCATTAACAAGGCATTTTTGCTCCCGTAGAACTGCTGCTCAGTGGATGTTTTTAGTTTTTCATACCATTCTCTGCACACCCTAGAGACTATTGTGTCTGAAAATCCTAGGAGGAGTTTCTGAAATACTCAAACCACCCTGTCTGGCACCACCAATCATTCCAGGGTCAAAGTCACTTAGATCATATTTCTTCCCCATTTTGGTCTGAAAAACAGCTGAACCTCTTGACCATCTTGCTGTCACACGATTGGCTGATTAAATATTTGCATAAACAAGTTGGTGTGCAGGTCTACCTAATAAAGTGCACACTTAGTGTATAACTGTAATATATAAATCCTTTTTCAAAAATAAAATGAGTCATCAGTCCCAGGCATTTATCCAAATAATGTCATTAGAGTAGAGCGAGAAGGCGAGGGGTGGGGCTGGATGTCTCCAGGTTTGGGGAATCTGGGTTTGGGTTTGATTATTTCAGAAAGCACCAGGAGTTCTCTCCACTGACCGGGATTGCTGCTGCGGTGTAATTCTAGTCTAATTACAGAAGGAGAAAACATTGTGTCATAACGGCAAAGCCCGCGCGTTAGCACTAAATAAACATTTTGCGGTCTGTAAAACTCTGTTAAAAATAGCAGAAACTAAATCCAAAATGGCATTTTAATTTGTGGGGATATTGGCTCTGTATACTCGTATAAATATGTCATTGGATACCAGCACAAATGAATCTATTAATTAAATGAATTACATTTCTGCCATCATTTGGGAAAAATGACTGTGAATTACTGCTCTCACAGTCTGTGGTACATTGTTCCTATAACTCTAAATCATGTATTACCAATTATGCATAGTAGTTGATTTTGGGGACAAACCTCAAACATTGATGTGATACCTAGTGCTCTTGCTTGAAGCTAGTCGGTGGTGTTTATATGCATGTGACATGACTCCGCCCATCTGGGGAATTAGGGGCAATAAACCACTGCACCTATGCTAAGCCATCCCATAATACTGCTAAACCCATTTTACTCTACATTACAGTTATTTAGCTGACGCTTTCATCCGAAGCGACTTACAGTTGTTTAGACTACGCAGGGGCCACTAGCACCTTAGTCGCTAGCACCTTATCCTCTAGCACCTTAGTCACTAGCACCTTATCCACTAGCACCTTAGTCACTAGCACCTTATCCACTAGCACCTTAGTCACTAGCACCTTATCCACTAGCACCTTAGTCACTAGCACCTTATCCACTAGCACCTTATCCACTAGCACCTTATCCACTAGCACCTCATCCACTAGCACCTTAGTCACTAGCACCTTATCCACTAGCACCTTAGTCACTAGCACCTTATCCACTAGCACCTTAGTCACTAGCACCTTATCCACTAGCACCTTATCCACTAGCACCTTATCCACTAGCACCTTAGTCACTAGCACCTTAGTCACTAGCACCTTATCCACTAGCACCTTATCCACTAGCACCTTATCCACTAGCACCTTATCCACTAGCACCTTAGTCACTAGCACCTTAGTCACTAGCACCTTAGTCACTAGCACCTTATCCACTAGCACCTTAGTCACTAGCACCTTATCCACTAGCACTTTAGTCACTAGCACCTTATCCACTAGCACCTTAGTCACTAGCACCTTAGTCACTAGCACCTTATCCACTAGCACCTTAGTCACTAGCACCTTAGTCACTAGCACCTTATCCACTAGCACCTTAGTCACTAGCACCTTATCCACTAGCACCTTATCCACTAGCACCTTATCCACTAGCACCTTATCCACTAGCACCTTAGTCACTAGCACCTTATCCACTAGCACCTTAGTCACTAGCACCTTATCCACTAGCATCTTAGTCACTAGCACCTTATCCACTAGCACCTTATCCACTAGCACCTTAGTCACTAGCACCTTATCCACTAGCACCTTAGTCACTAGCACTTTAGTCACTAGCACCTTATCCACTAGCACCTTATCCACTAGCACCTTATCCACTAGCACCTTAGTCACTAGCACCTTATCCACTAGCACCTTAGTCACTAGCACCTTATCCACTAGCACCTTATCCACTAGCACCTCATCCACTAGCACCTCATCCACTAGCACCTTATCCACTAGCACCTCATCCACTAGCACCTTATCCACTAGCACCTTATCCACTAGCACCTTAGTCACTAGCACCTTATCCACTAGCACCTTAGTCACTAGCACCTTATCCACTAGCACCTTAGTCACTAGCACCTTATCCACTAGCACCTTAGTCACTAGCACCTTATCCACTAGCACCTTAGTCACTAGCACCTTAGTCACCACACCCCAGCCCTAACATGCAAGCTTTGCTTGACATGTTCATGAAAACACCCAGCTAACCCCATTTTATGTCCAAACAACTGCACACAAAAGCAGTCTTCAGCTCTCTTATCCCTCAGTCTTGCCGTTTAATCTCTGTGTCCACTCTGACCTGCAAATACGCCTCTTCCTTCAGTGTACGCCTTCGCTTTTCAGAACGGCAATACAAACAAAACAAAAAAGCCCAAAAGCCAGAATAAGAAGGCGAAATGGCAGCCCTTAAACTGTTTGTGTTCTAAAACCGGAACGCTAGTACAAGCCATAATGGCTGGCTCACGCACTGCGAGGGTTAGCCTCACACACTCGCTCTCATGAGCTGTGATGTAATGCAAAACATTTAGGCTGAAGGGCTCGCTTGTTAAAGTCTCGAGGATCTATTTTTACCCAAAATTTATCTCCCCCAGAATGCAGCCTGCACGGTGTCCAGGCCCTGTAAATAGCCGAGTGTTCCAGCGCAACATCTGATTTCTGTAAAGCATTCCTGCAGCCATTTTATTCCTCTTTTAAAAAAAAAAAAATGTTTTTGCTTCATTTTTAATTTGAAGCTTACCAGACTGTGCATGTCCTTTTGATGGACGACGGAGAAAATCATGTGAAACGTTCAGCGGAAGCGGGACTGCACGCACGGGAGAGATCAGCAATACCGACCTGGTGGACCACGGAAGACCACTGCGATGGCTGACCCAAAAAAATACTTTTTAATTGTGAAGAAAGATCCCAGCAGACCAAGAACACTGCAGGATGCAGGCGTACATGTGTCCAACACCACCACGACAAGGCAGCGCCAACACAAGCTCTGAGCATTCACCACAAGCTATAAGCCACTGGGAAGCCTCTAAAATAGATCACCCAGGTTAGAGCTTGCCAAAAAATGACACAAAAATACCGTAGAGTTCTGGAGCTAAGACTTATGGACGGATGAGATGAGTGTTAACCTGTGCCAGAGTGATAGAAAGAGGAAGGTGTGGAGAAAGAAAACTGCTCACGACCCAAAGCGCCTCCCCTCGTCTGTCAAACATGGCGGAGGGGGTGTGGGGCTCGCACGGAAGCCACTGTCGAACATGGCGGAGGGGGTGTGGGGCTCGCACGGAAGCCACTGGAACCAGCTCGCTCACGCTCGTTGATGTTTGAACTCTGACGACGCCTCAAAATTCACGGCAAAAGTTGCTTCAGCTTGCAGCAGGACAATCACTCTGAGCCCTGACTGGCCAAAAATCGATCATCCATCTTGAATCCAACTAAACCTGCTGAAGACATCGGCAGAGATCCCCTGAAACAAACAGGAACTCAAGATGGCTGCAGTGCAGGCTGGCAGGGAAGATCCCCAGAGTCTGCTGATGTCTGCAGGTCGTAGACTTCAGGCACTCACTGACTGCAAAGTGCAGAGCCAAGTGCTAAATATGACTTTATTTCAGACTGTTAATTTTTGTTAAATTAATTAATATGTATAAAAAGGGCTGTAATCTCTACATGGGTCATCAGATGTGGATGCGAGTACCCTCAAATTAAAGCTGACAGTATGCATTTAACCACATAACATGCTGGAGTATAGAGCCAAAGCTACAAATAAATACGTCACTCTCCAATTGTTTTTGTATTTAAAATGCCAGTAGAGACCGCACACCTGCGTGCTTCGTTGTTTGCCATCGTTAACCGAAAACATTACACTATTTCACAAACGGACACATGAACGAGTCCCGCGTCTGCACTGTTTTATCGCGGATTGTTTTACGTCGGTGTTCTTGCGGTCGTCCGGCCGGGCGGGGACGTGCCACTCGATCCGGCGGGGTGGAAACGGAGCCCGTTTGTGCCGCTCGCTGCGTGCCTCCCCGCGCGTCCGCCCACACGCACGTCGGGGAGATCGCCGTAATCGGAGGCGCGGCAGAAACCTGCCGCTTTGAAGTCGGGAGCGTTTTCAGGGTTCGGCTTGTTCCCCGAGCGTTCCCTGCCTCTGTGCCGGGCTGGCAAGGGCCCAGACCCAATCATGACGCAGGATCTGGGGAGATGATGCAAGGGGGGGGGGGGGGGGTTTATGTGGATTTACTGATGTGTTTGGATTCCGTTTGAAAGGGTCTCCGATTCCCCCGCTTTTACGGAGAAACGGCCGAGGTTGTCGGCCCCGTGGAGAGTTAATTGGTCCGTGTTCTTCAGGACCTCGCTGCGTTCTTCCAGGCGTGACTCCACAGCGCATAACTCTGAAAACAAGGAGGCTGGAGTTGATATGCGTGTGCGTGTGCGTGTGCGTGAGCGTACATGTGGGTGAATATGTGCCGAAACATGTGTCCACCAGTGCAGACTACAGCTCTCTCTCTCTCTCTCTATCTATCTATCTATCTATCTATCTATCTATCTATATATATATATATATAGATAGATATATCACTGCACTTGACAATGAGACAAGACAGGCACACAGGTGTGTGTGTGTGTGTGTGTGTGTGTGTGTGTGTGTGTGTGTGTGTGTGTGTGTGACAACACAAGCAGATCCCTGAGAGATTGAGAGGAGGACTGCTGCTTGCCTGCTCTCTCTCTCTCTCTCTCTCCCGGAGGGCAGGTATTCCTTTGGTGGTAATCCTCACCTGTCTCCTCACACACCTGTGTTTCTCACCTGTGTGAGGCCCCCATCCCCACTACAGACCTGTCCAGACATGCCCCCAAACCCTGCCAGAACCCCCCTCACAGACAGACACACACACACACACACACATACACATACTCTCACACCGACACTCACACACACATACACACTCACAAGCACTCACATACACTCACACACACACACAGTACTACAGGAGAGCCAGTGACTATATTACACCACAGGCCACACAGTACTACAGGAGAGCCAGTGCTATCTCATACAAATGGCAGCTGTTAGCCTGTTGGCATTCGGGCCATCATCCTCCTTTCTCATCCCTCCTTTCTCATCCCTCCTCTCTCATCCCTCCTTTCTCATCCCTCCTTTCTCATCCCTCCTCTCATCCCTCCTTTCTCATCCCTCCTTTCTCATCCCTCCTCTCTCATCCCTCCTCTCTCATCCCTCGTTCGTTTGCGCTCCTCTGCTCGGCTGATGGTGGTTTTGTTTTGTTTTGTTTTGTCTTGTTGTTGCTGTTGCTCTCAGATGCAGTTAACGCGTAATTTCACAGTTCATTGCCGGTTCTTTCCGATGCGCTTGCAGAATGAGCGGCCTCGTCTCCGCGGCCAAATGTGCTGCGTCACGATGTTTCTCAGATCCCGCTCCTAATATCAGATCCCTCTCCTAATATGCTCTGTGGCGGCTGCTAGGGGGGGGGGGGGGGGGCGTTTGGCTGCTAATATAACTGTGCAATTTCCAATTAAGAAGGAGGTGGTTTCTCAGAACTATAAAATCACTCAAGTTTCAGACGGGCACGCCAGACCTCAAACCCACAGGCCACAGTGAGTCAGCCAGCGCCAGGAATCTCGCTGGAATTTACAACCAAATATTCAATCAGCATTCACTTCAGTTCAGACCGATACGGCCTCCATCGGACCCCGTCCTGGCCAGAATATGGATCTTCAGTGGTTAATGTGTACTTACTTGTTTTGAAAACCGTATTTCTTGTTATTTCTCTGTACTTAAAGAAAAAAAAAAAAAACATGCTGGGTCATAATTGTAAACAGAAATGCTGCATAAATCAATGTCTAACTTGAGGAATTATTTTCTCATGAAGGGATAGAGAAATGTGTTGCCATGGCATTTTAAAAGTGGACCATTCTGCCCCCTGGTGGTTACATTGACTATGCCTTTTCTTTTATGCTGCATAATTATATTAATCTCCCACCCCCACCTTCAGGTCCTGGGGGCAGGTCAGAACCTGTACCTTTTTTTACACAGCTGTTCCTGAACAGTAAAGCCCAACTCCACTCTCAGAAACAAGGGTACAGTACACATTTAAGGAACAGATTTCCCAGACATACCCTGAAAGGTACAATACACATCTTTCTTGGGGCAGAAATGAGTAGCTTTTACAAACAAAAAAGGTACAAACCAACATACCATTTATGTACCTATATGGCACCACCCCAGGGACCGCTCTATTCCTGAGAATGTTCATGTGGTTAATATTGTAGCACTTTCCACATTCACCTTTTTCCCACGGAGGTTTGAAGGGGTAATTTCTAGAATTTTAGCTGTCAGTCATACGGGTTGTCATGGGAATTTTGGTGTGTGTGTGTGTGTGTGTGTGTGTGTGTGTGTGTGTGTGTGTGTGTGTGTGTGTGTGTGTGTGTGTGTGTGTGTGTGTGGGGGGGGGGGTTGCAGTATTGGAGGAAAGCGACACCGCCCGACACACACTATCAGCTCTGCAGCCGATCCGACCCACACGCATCCCAGCGCGCCTCGGAGACGGAACATCACACTACCGCGTGTCATGTAAACGGCGCGCTGAGATTGGATCAGGGCGGAATGGAATGAGCGCTGCGACCAATGGCAGCCCGTCTTCCTGAAGTGCCCGAAGTGGTCTGTTCCGTTCTCCCAAACTCTCCCGACTGAAGCTCTGAGGAACAGACGCAGGACCCGGACTTCAGCGCCGGTCCTGCTTCAGGCCGGCCGGTTGCAGCTCGATCACCAGTCCCAGGAGGACCAGGGGCCCTGTGCGGACAGTGCTGGGACGCAGCCCCGTTAAAGCCGTTCTGGTCTGTAGTTATGGGGCAGGCCCGCTGTCCTTAGTGGTTGCCGTGGGGATATTTCGCGGCGTTTGGTCTGCGCTCACCCCGCTGGCAGACGTTCCTGAGTTCTGGGAGCGGTGCCTGGCGGACGTGTTCGGCGGACGTGTTCGGCGACTGCCCCAGGAATGTCGCAGGGACACGAGAAGCCGCTCCTCTGGGCCCGGCGGCCCGGCCCGTTTCTGGGCCCGTGTGCGCGTCTCGCCCACAGGCGCCGGCCCGGTGAGGGCGCCGGCCAATGGCAGCGCAGCGCCCAGACTGTCGCGGCTCCAGAACGCGGGGAACCCTACCTGCGCCGTGACCCCGCCTCAGGTGAAAGGTTCACGTTTCACAGCAGGTGTAGGGTCACAAGCAAAGAGGAATGTCACTCTGCGGAAGAGGGCTACTTCACGCTTTGCATCGGAGAGGTGAACACTGTTTATCGTTATACTAATCCTAATCCGAACGCCGTTTATCATTATACTAATCCTAATCCCGAACGCTGTTTATCGTTATACTAATCCTAATCCCGAACACTGTTTATCGTTATACTAATCCTAATCCCGAACGCTGTTTATCGTTATACTAATCCTAATCCCGAACACTGTTTATCGTTATACTAATCCTAATCCGAAGGCTGTTTATCGTTATACTAATCCTAATCCGAACGCCGTTTATCATTATACTAATCCTAATCCCGAACGCTGTTTATCGTTATACTAATCCTAATCCCGAACGCTGTTTATCGTTATACTAATCCTAATCCGAAGGCTGTTTATCGTTATACTAATCCTAATCCGAACGCTGTTTATCGTTATACTAATCCTAATCCGAACGCTGTTTATCGTTATACTAATCCTAATCCGAAGGCTGTTTATCGTTATACTAATCCTAATCCCGAACGCCGTTTATCGTTATACTAATCCTAATCCGAAGGCTGTTTATCGTTATACTAATCCTAATCCTGAACGCTGTTTATCGTTATACTAATCCTAATCCGAAGGCTGTTTATCGTTATACTAATCCTAATCCGAAGGCTGTTTATCGTTATACTAATCCTAATCCCAAACGCTGTTTATCGTTATACTAATCCTAATCCCGAACGCCGTTTATCGTTATACTAATCCTAATCCGAAGGCTGTTTATCGTTATACTAATCCTAATCCCAAACGCCGTTTATCATTATACTAATCCTAATACCGAACGCTGTTTAGCATTATACTAATCCTAATCCCGAACGCTGTTTATCATTATACTAATCCTAATACCGAACGCTGTTTATCGTTATACTAATCCTAATCCGAAGGCTGTTTATCGTTATACTAATCCTAATCCTGAACGCTGTTTATCGTTATACTAATCCTAATCCGAAGGCTGTTTATCGTTATACTAATCCTAATCCGAAGGCTGTTTATCGTTATACTAATCCTAATCCCAAACGCTGTTTATCGTTATACTAATCCTAATCCCGAACGCCGTTTATCGTTATACTAATCCTAATCCGAAGGCTGTTTATCGTTATACTAATCCTAATCCCAAACGCCGTTTATCATTATACTAATCCTAATACCGAACGCTGTTTATCGTTATACTAATCCTAATCCCAAACGCCGTTTATCATTATACTAATCCTAATACCGAACGCTGTTTAGCATTATACTAATCCTAATCCCGAACGCTGTTTATCGTTATACTAATCCTAATCCTGAACGCTGTTTAGCATTATACTAATCCTAATCCCGAACGCTGTTTATCGTTATACTAATCCTAATCCTGAACGCTGTTTATTGTTATACTAATCCTAATCCTAACCCCAAACACTGTTCATACTTCTACTAATTTATCAATTTAAAAACTAATACTAAAAATTGCGTGCTAGAACATAGTGCTGAATGCTGCACTGAGAATTTCTAATACTAATCCTAATCCCGCACGCTGTTTATCGTTATACTAATCCTAATCCTGAACGCTGTTTAGCATTATACTAATCCTAATCCCGAACGCTGTTTATCGTTATACTAATCCTAATCCTGAACGCTGTTTATTGTTATACTAATCCTAATCCTAACCCCAAACACTGTTCATACTTCTACTAATTTATCAATTTAAAAACTAATACTAAAAATTGCGTGCTAGAACATAGTGCTGAATGCTGCACTGAGAATTTCAGAAATTATGGGATGTTAATTCAGAGATATTCTGACTGGTACAACTGTGTAGTCACACAGGGAGAGCGCCATACAGTGCAAGAAACAAGCTTTATTCAAAATGCATATTCGGAACGCAGAGGTTCTGCATTTAACCACTTTAGTGTATTTAAAAAGTACTTTTTTCTTTGTATTAAACCACTCACAAACATTTCATCCAAAAAGTCCATTGCATAACAAAAAACTAAATCAAACAACAGAAGTCCAATGTTGTACTTTTTGGTTTCCGAAAGGGGGGGGGGGTGGGGGGGGAGAATCAGGAGAGATTCAGGCATCAGTGCAAATGCTGTGAAATCAGTAAAATACCGCTTGGGAACGTGGGAACGCACCAGAACGTGGGAACAAACCAGAAGCCGTCAAAGCAAGCGGACACGGTGACCGCCCGGAACGGTGCGCGACAGTCCAAACGGCCGGCCCTCCTGTAGCCGTGCGGCACCTTGTCCCGACTCGACAGGCGTCCTCTCGTCAGTCCCAAAACCGTGGACAGGAAGTGCAGAATGGGCCCCTGTAACCACGGCGATCGCGGCCGCTCGCTCACAGCGGTGCTCCTCAGGCGCGGCGGGACGTTCCCGTGGCGACCGCGAGGCGGAACGCTGGAACCTGCAGCGGAGAGGAGCGCAAAACGAAAAGGTCAAAGGTCAAAGGGTCAACCAACCTGCGAGGCTTAGGGCATTACAGCACAACACTCGCTCCGGGATGCGGTCAAATCCAGCGACGGCTTACAGGACGGACTACTGTTCGGTCGCATAACGCTTCAGAAACCGCCTCCTCTTGCGATGGAAAGATGAAGAAACACAGGTTGCACTAAGACGCAGAGCCACCCCTCCTATGCAACTTCCAGCCGACATTCAAACCCATTTGATAAGCTGCTTGAGCAGAACAGTCTGTACACGGCCACAGTCGTCTTTTCTTTTTCTAATTTGGCACCCAAAAGCACGTCCAATTATCTGCAACTGAAGCCGTGTTCAGGTCTGAATTGCGCTGACGAATCAGGAGAAACTGACAGGCCACAGCTATGCTCGCAGAGTGGAGTCGGAGGAGGACCGTTTCATTTGCGGCTTTAACATGTTAGTGACCCCACCAGCAGGGGTCGCTAACAAGCAAGGGAATGCAGACCTTTTACCCTATCCAATCCGCCCCCTTGTGGTCAAGTTATCGACGTGGCAAATTATTATTGCGTACATATTAATCATACAAAAAACTGCAATGAAATAAAAACGCAAAAAACGGTTAAAAAGAATGCAGGTGAGAAGAGCAGTTTAGATCCTTATCAGCCTCTTATTTGCAAATGGTTTACAACCCTGACCTCGCCACAGACTCAGACAATAAAAGGCATATTCCAACATTCCTTGACACCATTTCGCTATGTCAGAAAAACATGTTCCAATATAATAACTAAAATAAACAATTCAGAAGTTGAGTAAACAGTTTTTCTGTTCTCTTAGCTCCCTTTTATTCCATGTCCGGGTGACATTTCCGGTTTCGTAGAACTAAAAGTTTGTTTTGCAAATTATTCGACAGAGAAATATAGATGGAACCAAGTATCCTACCCGGTTATGGGGCAACTGTTTTCTGAAGTTTATTTTGTAATCCATTCTGCCATTTTTGAGAAAGGTATCGTCCCAAGGTATAGTTAAGTGATTGTTGTCTTGAAATACATGTTGTTGCGTAAATGCATTGCTAGGTCACTTCAGTACCGGTTTCCTACCCCTTCCAAAAAGATGTGTCATATCCAGGTGGCAGTTTAGGAATATCGCCGCATTCACATAGAAGAATGAATATTCAGACATGCCATCGATAAACCTGCAATTGTACTTGCTATCAGGGCTCCGGTTAACCTAATTTTTAAATACATTTCCATTATAAATGTGATGTAGGTTGGTTAGAAAGCATTTAAAGTGAGTAATCTTTTTTGGAGAGCATTTTGGACCGTTTGGGCATGCATTATAAAAACATACTCTTGTATATGTGAATAAAATGCACGTGAAGGTAAATTCTTAACATTCTGTATCTGTTTTAATAATAAAAACATTTTTTAAAGCTTTTCTGATCATTCATGTGTCGGGACAAAAAGATCGGCAGACGTTTTGTACTTGGAGATTTAGAGACACTTGAAGACATCTGGGTGCAGTTTTGGGAAAACATTTGAATTCGAATGGCTGTCAATATGTTTACCATATTAAGTACACACGTCGACATCACGTTTGTGCACTAATATAAAGTAATTGTGGGTTGGCCCATAACTTTTTGATATTCAGTGCTAAACTATAAAACATTTTGTAATTTATTTGTATTTTAGCGCAACTTTTGTGAACACTATGTACATGCTCTGACATAAATTAAGCCTCTTCTTTAATTTAAGTTCTCAACCATGTGTGTGCAGTAAATAGTTTGAGAAATTGACACAATTATAGGAGTAGTACCAAATAGGCGAAAATTGCCCTCTCCTCTCGGAGGGGCTAAGTGGAAAAGGTAAAAGGTCCTATCCACCTTTCTGGCGTTGCACTTTTGGTCCAGATATCCATAAAAAGTGGTTCTATATTAAATCGGGACACAAGATCCAGACAAGTCACAGACGGGGCATTCAGTTGGCAAACGAGGAGCCGTCACTTATAACGAAAAAGGTTTGTGTGCGTCAGTCTGTCTTGTGTATTTGTTTTTAATTAAAACTAAAACTTTGATCTAATAATAATAATAATCTATGCCCCAATCCCAGTAGCACAGAAGTGGAAGAGTTTCGTCACCTGGCTAACCTGCTTTTCCAGGTCACAACATAAAGGTAACAGAATAAATATTAAGAGGTGTGAACTCCCACACTGTGTTTCTGGCTTAAGAGTGGTAACACCTAACCCTGGGGAAGCCAGCCCTGCTAATACCACAAGCCTACACACAAGCCTTTTACTGGCAAGAGGATATGCAGAAGCATCCCCAAACCGAGATCTATGTGAGCCTCCATTTTGTGAGTGCGGTCAGCTCCTACAGCTATTCAATAAGGACCATTGAGGAGAGTTGAATTAGCATAACCCTAATCCAACCTCCGCTTTATAAACGTACAGAATGTACACACGCACGCACGCACGGGCACACGCGCACGCACGCACGCACGCACGCACGCACGCACGCACGCACGCACGCACGCACGCACGCACGCACGCACGCACGCACGCACGCACGCACGCACGCACACACGCACACACGCACACACGCACACACGCACGCACACACGCACACACGCACGCACACACGCACACAGCAGCCATTAGCCTCGTGGCTAAGGTACTTCACTGGGACCCGGAAGGTAGGCGGTTCAAACTGTAAGTCAGTTTGGATGAAAGTGTCAAGTAAAAAATACAGTAGGTTATTATACATATACACTCACACTCACACAGTCCCACGCAGGCCTCTTCCTCTTCCTCCTCCTCCTCCTCCTCCTCCTCCTCCTCCTCCTCCTCGCCGAAGGCTCGGCCCCTCACGGCGTTTTGGGCGTGGTGGAGGGCGTGTCCTGCGGCTCGGGCTCCGGTGCTGGGTTGGGCGCCCCCCCCTCCTCGCCCGTCTCGGCCGCCAGGAAGTGGTGAATGGCGCTCTCTATGTGCGGGCGGAAGGTGTGGTTGAGCTTGGGGTCCACCACCTGAGTGATGATCCGGTCCACCCCGGACTCCAGCATGCCGGACCTGGCAGAACACAGACGCGCACTGTTACAACAAGCCCCGCCCACACGGAGTTACTGCCCACCCACCCCGCCAACCGCACCCCCCCACCCCACCGTGTTACTACCAACCCCCCCCCCCCCCCCCCCTCCCCCCTCCCCTCCCAAACTCACACACCCAAACCGTCGCCGTGGCAATTAGAGGGCTCGGGGAAAAGGGAGCACAAGCCGGTCTCTCATGCTGTCAGACTCGATTAGCGCCTGTGCTCGACGCCGCCGAGCGCTAACGCCGGACGCGACGCCCAGTGGCACCGCACTGCAGAGAACATAAACCCGTTTTACAGCTTAAAGGTCGTCATCAGCTGGGTTAATTAACTACACCGCTCTGGCAGAAGGCTCGCTGAATGTTTACCGCATTTTAGCCTTCCACAATCACACACTGGCGTCAACGTGGGCAGCTGGGATCTAAGATGGCTGCCTAAAAAACGTGCCAGGTTTTTCTAATGTGGTTTTCTAGCAGTTCTCAGCCCTTGAGGACCGTCTTTTGATGATCCCTGCTCTAGCTGTTGAGTGAGTTGTGCTTGGTTAGGGTTGGATGGTAGATCTCCAGGAGCAGGATTGGGCAGCCCTGCTCTAGCTGCTGAATGAGGTGTGCTTTGTTAGGGTTGGGCGGTAGACCTCCAGGAGCAGGGTTGGGCAGCCCTGCTCTAGCTGCTGAATGAGGTGTGCTTTGTTAGGGTTGGATGGTAGATCTCCAGGAGCAGGGTTGGGCAGCCCTGCTCTAGCTGCTGAATGAGGTGTGCTTTGTTAGGGTTGGATGGTAGATCTCCAGGAGCAGGGTTGGGCAGCCCTGCTCTAGCTGTTGAATGAGGTGTGCTTTGTTAGGGTTGGACGGTAGATCTCCAGGAGCAGGGTTGGGCAGCCCTGCTCTAGCTGTTGAATGAGGTGTGCTTGGTTAGGGCTGGACAGTAGAGCTCCAGGAACAGGGTTGGGCAGCCCTGCTCTAGCTGTTGAATGAGGTGTGCTTGGTTAGGGTTGGACGGTAGACCTCCAGGAGCTGGGTTGGGCAGCCCTGCTCTAGCTGTTGAATGAGGTGTGCTTGGTTAGGGTTGGACGGTAGACCTCCAGGAGCAGGGTTGGGCAGCCCTGCTCTAGCTGCTGAATGAGGTGTGCTTTATTAGGGTTGGATGGTAGATCTCCAGGAGCAGAGTTGGGCAGCCCTGCTCTAGCTGTTGAATGAGGTGTGCTTTGTTAGGGTTGGGCGGTAGACCTCCAGGAGCAGGGTTGGGCAGCCCTGCTCTAGCTGTTGAATGAGGTGTGCTTGGTTAGGGTTGGACGGTAGACCTCCAGGAGCTGGGTTGGGCAGCCCTGCTCTAGCTGTTGAATGAGGTGTGCTTGGTTAGGGTTGGACGGTAGACCTCCAGGAGCAGGGTTGGGCAGCCCTGCTCTAGCTGCTGAATGAGGTGTGCTTGGTTAGGGCTGGACAGTAGATCTCCAGGAGCAGGGTTGGGCAGCCCTGCTCTAGCTGTTGAATGAGGTGTGCTTGGTTAGGGTTGGACAGTAGATCTCCAGGAGCAGGGTTTGGCAGCCCTGCTCTAGCTGTTGAATGAGGTGTGCTTGGTTAGGGTTGGACAGTAGATCTCCAGGAGCAGGGTTGGGCAGCCCTGCTCTAGCTGTTGAATGAGGTGTGCTTGGTTAGGGTTGGACAGTAGATCTCCAGGAGCAGGGTTTGGCAGCCCTGCTCTAGCTGTTGAATGAGGTGTGCTTGGTTAGGGTTGGACAGTAGATCTCCAGGAGCAGGGTTGGGCAGGCGTTGGGCATACTTACTGCACCACGCTCTGACGTAGGCCATTGCGGACCTGGTTCTTGTTGATGGACGGGTTCCACTCCTGGCTGCTCAGGTGCGTGGACACAAAGTTGTCGACCTTCTGCCGTAGATTCTGATAGGCCGGCTGGAGACCAAAGGTCCAAAAAAAAACAAAAGGCCTTGATATCAGCCAACAGCCTCATGAAGATGACTAGATGTGATAGAACGTTATTAAAACCATATTAACAAAACACTGTTGAGATGATATCCTTAAATACGGTCTCAGTGAGGATTTTTAGTCGCTCAACTGATTATTCTGTGCAATAAAGCAGTCGTGTAGCATCATGTTAGCAGGCTCAGCTTCCATTTGGGACACAGATGTGGTATTCAAGCCCAATTATTTCCATATATTCATCTAAATGCCTTAACTGAGACCGAGTAGCATTCCGTAGTATTTAAGTGACACACGTGAAAAAACCGAATACTGCCTTTGCTTCAACCTGTGGTTCAAAAATACACCATTTTTCTTCAACCATTTGTAGATTTCTGTTTCAGAATTACCAGTAGTGCGTGCTGGATTTGATGCTTTTAACCTGCGGAAGAACCTATACACTTATAAATCGCTTTGGATTAAAAGCGTCTGCCAAATGACAAAAATGTAAATGTCATGTAATGCTATATCAGCATTGGAATGTTCAATTAAGAACATTCTTATCGTATATTTTACACCTTAATCCTAAAAGGGTTAACCAACAATTTAACGAGTTAGCGGGACGTGATAAACTTCAATCATTGAGTATAACAAATTAGGTACAAGCTCAGTTAACCATCTAATCAAATGCAGCAAGAGCCCAGACAGAACAAAATACAATGAATGGGCAATGGGTATATGCCCTGATCGACTTATCCAAAGGCAGACTTGATATTCATTGTAATCACACAGGACGAGATTTGAGAAACCAAGACCGCTATTGACGAACTGTACTAAAGTACTAAATGCTTGGGTCCAAATGGCAAGACGTCTTAAAATGGCAAAACAACAGGCTAATCACGTCAAGTCACACAGCCAACTGTTGGCGAACAGTAACAATGCTTCAAGCTTGAATGCCGCATTTGAGTAGCTAGCTAGAGCTATCTGATCTGATAGGAGCATAGCTAGCTATACAACATTAACCTCAGTAGCGAACTGATTTTTAGATGTGTCCATTTCGTTTTCAAAGTTAACTTTGATAACTGGCTAAGGTTAATGCGGAAAGGTAGGCTACCTAGCTAAGGTACTATTATCGTTAGCTAGGTAGCCAGCAAACAACCAGCAAATAATCAAATAGCGATAAAGTACATACACGTTAATAATGTAGCTTGAAAGCTAAAGTTAGCTAGGTATGCGCTGTCTAACTCAGACACTCGGAGCTAGCTCGTAAATGTTAGCCACCTTTGTATCCACGTCTCCCAGACAGTCTCTTCGGAATTCATCAAACAGGCCACGACTCTTCAAATGCTCCACAATAAGGCCTATTAAATGAGGATCACCGGGCGGCAGATTAACCGAGTTGCCGCTGCCATCCGCCATTTCCAGACCAAGCTGGCTATCAATATAATCACAGAAGGTTTACGTCTTAAAACTTGCACTAGAAATGATTCTCGCTCAGAAAATGGGACAATAGACGGCGGAAACAATAGCCCGCAGTGAGATCCTTTCTCGTTTCCAAAACGGAAGTCATCATTGCGCTGCACTACAAATACCACAATGCACTGGCATATGCGGATGGTGCGTGTAATCTGATGAACTTTGTGCGTGCTACCTGTTAGGGGGGCTTGTCAGCTTACACAGACAGGTACGTTTTAGCTTTACACAACTTCAGGTGTAACCTGTTTAAAATCTTAGCTGCAGAACATCAAATAAAAGACTCATATTTCAAGTGGATGCATGCTATCACGCATGACTGATGCTGTCCGAGTGCGTTATCTGTTCAATGCTGTCGTCACCGGTCGCACCATAACCCTGGAGTCGGGCCATGCCTACTGTAGACGTGCCAAGGACTGCGGGTTCTTGCGGCTCCTGCTGTCCCCAATGACGAGGAGTCGCGGCGTGCCCAGAGACGTGCGGGGAGAGAACAGTCTCTGGGCTGCCTTTGTCTCTCTGGGAATCGTCCACGGCCAAGTTCAGTAATGACCCGCCGCTGACCGGCCTCATCACAATGTCCCGCACCTGCTCTATTATCCGCGCCTTTACTTAATGTACCCTCTGTTGTGGCAAATTGCGCGGAACAGAAAGGAGTCAGCTCGGTAATGCACTCTCCCGGACCTCCCGTGTGGGAGCGGGTCGCTCTCTGTCCCTGATAAGAACGCCATTGAGGAGGAAATGTTCTCATGATGTAATGGTCTGCACAGACCCACACTTATTGCACATACACAACTCACAGATACTCTCGCACACATGCACCCTTTTTTTTTTTTTTTTTTTTTGGAGGGACAATTGGCTGATTATGCACTGTCAAAATTGATTTGTCTGAGGCAGGATTTGGCTTTGGGTCGTGTGTAAAAAAAAAAAAAAAAGGAAAGACCCAAATCTCTTTTCAGTGGGGTATGTGATATAGGGTATATCTGAAACCAAATGTTTATCTTTTTACCTTTTCCACCAAACATATTTATGCTGAAATGGCATAGCAGTGTAAGCAATAGTGAGCATAGTAACAATAATCAATGTTCTTTTCCACATTCAACTCTTAGAGCTTCATTCATTAATGAATGGGGACAGTGGTGCGACACAGTATGGAGACGTTTCAACAGAGAAAAGGTGACAGGATGACATGGAACTGACACTGGAGTGGCTTTTCTAACTGTAGGCTATGTAGTATAGGGTATATCTGAAATGTCTGCTCTAACAGTAGGGTTTGTGGTATTGGGTATATCTGAAATGTCTGCTCTAACAGTAGGGTTTGTGGTATAGGGTATATCTGAGGGTTTGTGGTATAGGGTATATTTGAGGGTTTGTGGTATAGGGTACATCTGAGGGTTTGTGGTATAGGGTATATCTGAGGGTTTGTGGTATAGGGTATATCTGAGGGTTTGTGGTATAGGGTATATCTGAGGGTTTGTGGTATAGGGTATATCCGAGGGTTTGTGGTATAGGGTATATCTGAGGGTTTGTGCTATAGGGTATATATGAGGGTTTGTGGTATAGGGTATATCTGAGGGTTTGTGGTATAGGGTATATCTGAGGGTTTGTGGTATAGGGTATATCTGAGGGTTTGTGGTATAGGGTATATCTGAGGGTTTGTGGTATAGGGTACATCTGAGGGTTTGTGGTATAGGGTATATATGAGGGTTTGTGGTATAGGGTATATCTGAGGGTTTGTGGTATAGGGTATATCTGAGGGTTTGTGGTATAGGGTATATCCGAGGGTTTGTGGTATAGGGTATATCCGAGGGTTTGTGCTATAGGGTATATCCGAGGGTTTGTGGTATAGGGTATATCTGAGGGTTTGTGGTATAGGGTATATCTGAGGGTTTGTGGTATAGGGTATATCTGAGGGTTTGTGGTATAGGGTATATCTGAGGGTTTGTGGTATAGGGTACATCTGAGGGTTTGTGGTATAGGGTACATCTGAGGGTTTGTGGTATAGGGTATATCTGAGGGTTTGTGGTATAGGGTATATCTGAGGGTTTGTGGTATAGGGTATATCTGAGGGTTTGTGGTATAGGGTACATCTGAGGGTTTGTGGTATAGGGTATATCTGAGGGTTTGTGGTATAGGGTATATCTGAGGGTTTGTGGTATAGGGTATATCTGAGGGTTTGTGCTATAGGGTATATATGAGGGTTTGTGGTATAGGGTATATCTGAGGGTTTGTGGTATAGGGTATATCTGAGGCTTTGTGGTATAGGGTATATCTGAGGGTTTGTGGTATAGGGTATATCTGAGGGTTTGTGGTATAGGGTATATCTGAGGGTTTGTGGTATAGGGTATATCTGAGGGTTTGTGGTATAGGGTATATCTGAGGGTTTGTGGTATAGGGTATATCTGAGGGTTTGTGGTATAGGGTATATCTGAGGGTTTGTGGTATAGGGTATATCTGAGGGTTTGTGGTATAGGGTATATCTGAGGGTTTGTGGTATAGGGTACATCTGAGGGTTTGTGGTATAGGGTATATCTGAGGGTTTGTGGTATAGGGTATATCTGAGGGTTTGTGGTATAGGGTATATCTGAGGGTTTGTGGTATAGGGTATATCTGAGGGTTTGTGGTGTAGGGTATATCTGAAATGACAGTGATAGCAGTCGATGCCACCCTGGTTGCTCCCAGCAGCTGGTTGCCAGGCAACTGGAGAGAGGAGGTGTAGTTGAGAATAAAGACCAGAGCCTTGGCCCTGCGGATGTGAAGGACAGGTGAGCAGGTCTCAGGTACGCCCAGATTCACCCCTTTCATGGAACAGGTGGCTGTCTGGCCCAAGACAAATATGCAGTCCGGCTGGGGATTTTCACAAAATGTAGCAGCTTAAATCAGCAGTGTTTGTGCTTGTAAGGGAAAAAAATATGAGCCTGTGTATTCCAAATACAAAAATCACAGCCAAATGTAATAGACTAAATTGTAGCTAGGTGGATATTGGAATGGAGGACAGATCGGCCATGTCTATAACTGCACGGCAAGGGCTCACAAACTCGGTTTTGGCGCCCCCTGTTTGTTCCGAACACAACTGCAATCCCTGCATCATAAAGAGTGGTTAATTATGCTGACAGTTTATAATAGTCAATTAATGAATGATTTACCCTCTTAGGAAATATCTGTTATATGCCATGAGGATAATTGCGTGTTGACATCCTAGGACTTTTAATCGGTCAGATGAATACATTTTTCTGTAATGTATTTTATTGTAAATGAGTCCTTTATAAGGAGATCAAACATTTTAATTGATCAAATTACAGACTGACAATTTAATTCAAGGGGAACCCTCCCTCCTCATAAACATTAACTTCTGTGCCCTTTGACCTCATGTAAGCAGTCAGATGTCAGATACAACATAACACACCCACATGATTCTTACATTATTCTGCATCTTGTTTTTGTTTTTTGTTTTTTTTTTCATTAAAATTTTTCTTATGCAGTGTATGCAAACACTACAATAAATTCAAAATTCTTTGCTAACTGCAGGACTGCCTGACATTATATCTGACTGGAATACTTCACTGAATAGGATAGTCTAAGAACAGCGAGAGAACTTGATTTACTGGTTCATTCGTTGTAAAAGCAAAACAGAATTTACTCGAATTTACTCGAAAACGAGAATTTTAGATGCAGTTCCTTCAGACACCACTAGAGGGAAATATATCATCACGCTGGTGGTGTGGTTGTGATTCGGGTAGAAACGATCGGTTTACAAACTGCCTGGGTCAATGTCTTTTTCTTCTTCTTTTGCCTTTTGATTCGTGGCCTACTCATAACTGACAGTTCCAACACGTTGCGTATGAGCAGTCCCCAGTGTTACAGATCTCGCATGCAGTTTATTACAGAGCAAAGTGAATATTTTTAATAGAGATTTGAAAATGATTTTTTTTGTTTTTGTTAATGTTACACTCTACATATCATCAGCAGATTGCGGCCAATCAGAGATCTGATAATCCTCCTCCAGGAATTGGATTTCTTGCTATTTCAATGTGCTATGGCAATAATAATCTCCGGTTATTATTGAACATTTATTTAACCGGCGTGTTCAACTGAGAATTTCAGTTCTCGGTTCTCTTCTGGACAGGGTATTGTTTTATGTTGTGTTGGGCCAATATTGTGCTCTGTAGTCCAAAGTGAGTAAATAAATACATTCTGGCGTAGTTGGCGCAGGAACATGTGAATTTGTCCTCGCAGTGTTTGTGAGCAGGTTGTTCTTTCGTCGTGGCGCTGTGCCACCGTGGTAACAGATTGGTTTTAGCAACATCAAAGTAAGATGCATCGCCTCGCGCGGTGCCAGTGAATAATTCTAAACCCCATAAACGGGCAGATGCATCTCCTTAATTGTTTTTACAGCGTCCCCAATGAACACAGTAATATCAATAATATGACAGTAAGTACGTTCAAGGGATTAACAGACAGAATTTTAATATTCTGACACACACTTATTTTACAGGCTGCGGGCATTTGCTTAGGCTGGAATTGCACGTTGAAGGCGCATCTATAAGCGCTGTTATTTCTGTCCAATTCGTGTGCGCGAGGCAGATACAGAAAGTGCAGTCGATTTCCATCCATTGTGCGGTCATGTAATTTGTACGCCTGGAAATAACCAAAATGATGAATAGCTGTCTACATTACATTTCAGTCACCCCGGTTAATATGAGGCATGTTCCATTGTGAAATGAATGTCAAACATTTATAAATAACATGTAAATACCGCTTCTTCTTGAGGAATATTAAAAGGTGTGTGCCGGAGTCATTGTTTAATTACGTGCCTTGTTTCATGTCTTGTATGCTGTGTGTGTCCTCATAAACAAACTGTATGCACTGGACAGCAGTGTAGTATAATTTGTAGAGAACTGGGCTCTTAACAGAAAGGTTGCTGGTTCGATTCTCAGATAGGAGCTAAAGGTACTTACCCTAAACCGCTTCTGTAAAATATCTATCTGTTTAAATCTACACGATTGTCTGACCTGCTTATTCCTGGCCAGGGCAATGGGGGGCGGCTTGAACACTGTAGTCAGGTTGCCAATCACAGGGCACACACACGATTCACTGACACACTCGTTCAGAGTCTTAAATTAACCTTGTGTAAGTGTTAGAGGGATGAGACCAGATTGTGTTTCCAAGACGACGTGTCTCTGGTGTGAGAGAGACTGCTGTCTACATTGCCTGCCTTTTCCCCAGTTCAAGGGTGTGTGTGTGTGTGTGTGTGTGTGTGGATATGTATATGTGTGTCTGTGTGAATGCGCGTGTGTGTGATTATACTTATAGTTAATTAAAATGGATAAATGGATTAAGTTCATGCATGATATAATCTGCACTTGAAATCAATGTTGCATTTTATAGGCAATGACCCCATATGGTGTCTCAGACTGTTTAATTGCAACATCATGCTGATCTGAGGAATATCCCTCTTAACGGCCCTGTTTTTTCCCATTTGCACTGTGTGCATCTGTCCTCAGGAACTCTCCATTTTCACTGTGTGCATCTGTCCTCAGGAACTCTCCATTTGCACTGTGTGCATCTGTCCACAGGAACTCTCCATTTGCACTGTGTGCATCTGTCCACAGGAACTCTCCATTTGCACTGTGTGCATCTGTCCACAGGAACTCTCCATTTGCACTCTGTGCATCTGTCCACAGGAACTCTCCATTTGCACTGTGTGCATCTGTCCACAGGAACTCTCCATTTGCACTGTGTGCATCTGTCCACAGGAACTCTTAAAGAGCACAGGAGGTCAGCTGTGAAGACCGTTCTCTGGCCAGAAGGAGTGCAGTTGCATCTCTGGAATAGGGGTTTGGTTTGCCTTCTAAAAGTAAGGAGTAGTAACTCCACAGTGCAGTAAATCAGCATTTTATTCACCTTTCAGCCATGTGTAGTTTCCTCCGTCAGCTCTAAACTCCATCCCCCATAATTCCCCTCTCCTAACCTTACAGCCCAACCCTCCCCTCAGTATGTGTATCTCAGCAGCCCTACAGCAGTGATGGGGAGGGAGTCGTTACCCATGGTGACCCCCCCCCCCCCCCCCCCCCCCCGCCGCCATTTTTCACACACAGGCGATCTTTATGGATGTCATTGGCAACCAATGACCTGGATCCTGATTGGCTGGTTGGTTAAGGAGGCCCAATTTTTCCTCTTGTTCCATCCTGGCTCACCTCCTCATTCTCAGCTCATTTTCTCGCTCGTTAGCTCCCGGTTCAGTAAGGGATGTGTGTGTCAAAGCCATGATCTCTGTCGCCCCAACATTATCAGTGAGTGCCTGAGCACGCCTGTCTGCCCGACGACACTCCTGCTGCAGCAGCGTCCCTCAGCCCTTTTCCATTCTGTGCTCCATTGATCTTGCCTGGTGCAATCGAGCCAACCAAGGCCCCCGATGGCGGGAGTTTCCCAGGCTCCAGTACCCCGGACACGCCCAGTGAAGCACAGAAAACAACCGCTTCCTATTTGACCCAGGTCTGATGCACAGGCCAGCTCTTCCGCCTGCATGGCGCAGTGCAGAGCCCTGGAGGATGCTGGGAAATGTGCCCCCCCCCCCAATCCCCCCTCACCCCCCCCGACTCCCCAATCCCCTTTCATCTGACGGCATCCTTTGTTCAAACACAGCTCGTGTGCACTCAGACAGTCTCTCATGACTTTTTAATTCTCATTCTCGGTGTCCGGTCACATCTCTTTCTTGCAATCTAAGCGTTTGTCTGTTCTGGAACTGCAACAACATCAAATGTTCCCGCAACACCGGGTCAAATTACACGCAGGCCCCGACATGATATGCTCGCTGCTGTGTGGGGGCGTTTGTGCGTTCACTCTGATTGAAATGTCATAGAGCGCAGAAATCAGGTAATTTACCAGTGACAATAACCACATCAGCCATATTTTAGATCGGAACAATCAGACTCTCAGATGGAGCATCCAGCGCACACTTCCAGGACGTAGTGTGTGTGAGTGTGTGTGTGTGTGTGTGTGTGAGTGTGTGTGAGTGGGTGTGTGTGTGTGTGTGTGTGTGTGTGTGAGTGTGTGTGTGAGTGTGTGTGACTGAGTGTGTGTGTGAGTGTGTGTGTGTGTGTGTGTGTGTGTGTGAGTGTGTGTGTGTGTGTGAGTGTGTGTGAGTGTGTGTGTGTGTGTGTGTGTGTCTGAATCTCCCAACGACCAGCGAGCACAAAGAATGAGCTCTGCTGCTCTGTGATAATAAACGAAGGCACCCTGTATGGCTGTCATGGTAACAGTAGAAGCTGTGCTGTGCTCTGTGCTGTTTGATGATGTGAGTCAGGCTGTCATGGTAACAGATGTTGCTGTGCTGATGGGTATTGTGCAGCGGACTTTGCCCTGTGACGTATCTCTAGAGACAACAGTCTCAAAACACACCCAGTGAGTGGCAGTTCTGTGGACAGAAAGGCCTTGATGAGGGAGGTCAACAGAGATACTCTTACCACACTTTGGGCCCGTTAATACCAATCAGTGGTGTGTTGTAATCAAGTCTCATTGTAAAGGCAGACTGTTTGCAGGGTACACTGCATGGATGCAGGAAGTGTACAGTATGAATGTTAAAGCTAAGCTACATGGGAGGTCTACTGGCAGAGTCAGGCAGAATGAGCAGGTCTCAGAAGCTGAAGGAGCTGACGTATTTACGCAGCGGAGCGCTGTCAGCCTTGGGAAACATTAATCGTCAGACTGAGGGGATAGGAGACAGAGCCGTGTGACCATACGGCCTCAGAGAGACTTCATTAGCCCCCGCTAACCCCCCCCCCCTCTCTGTACCTCCACAGAGCTGCTCTGATTACACTCTCAATCTGTCCCCGAATCACAACCTTTCGGTGAGCCACGATCAGTATTACTCCTCAGCGTTACGCTAATCCTTTAGTCCGCTAGGCCTTTAGCATCCCCGCGCAGAGCCCTTTAGCATCCCCGCTCAGAGCCCTTTAGCATCCCCGCTCAGAGCCCTTTAGCATCCCCGCGCAGAGCCCTTTAGCATCCCCGCTCAGAGCCCTTTAGCATCCCCACTCAGAGCCCTTTAGCATCCCCGCTCAGAGCCCTTTAGCATCCCCGCTCAGAGCCCTTTAGCATCCCCGCGCAGAGCCCTTTAGCATCCCCGCGCAGAGCCCTTTAGCATCCCCGCTCAGAGGGCTTTAGCATCCCCGCTCAGAGCCCTTTAGCATCCCCGCTCAGAGCCCTTTAGCATCCCCGCTCAGAGCCCTTTAGCTCCCCGCTCAGAGCCCTTTAGCATCCCCGCTCAGAGCCCTTTAGCATCCCCGCTCAGAGCCCTTTAGCATCCCCGCTCAGAGCCCTTTAGCATCCCCGCTCAGAGGGCTTTAGCATCCCCGCTCAGAGCCCTATAGCATCCCCGCGCAGAGCCCTTTAGCATCCCCGCTCACAGGCCTTTAGCATCCCCGCTCAGAGGGCTTTAGCATCCCCGCTCAGAGGGCTTTAGCATCCCCGCTCAGAGGGCTTTAGCATCCCCGCGCAGAGCCCTTTAGCATCCCCGCTCAGAGCCCTTTAGCATCCCCGCTCAGAGCCCTTTAGCATCCCCGCTCAGAGGGCTTTAGCATCCCCGCTCAGAGCCCTTTAGCATCCCCGCGCAGAGCCCTTTAGCATCCCCGCTCAGAGGGCTTTAGCATCCCCGCGCAGAGCCCTTTAGCATCCCCGCTCACAGGCCTTTAGCATCCCCGCGCAGAGCCCTTTAGCATCCCCGCTCACAGGCCTTTAGCATCCCCGCGCAGAGCCCTTTAGCATCCCCGCTCACAGGCCTTTAGCATCCCCGCGCAGAGCCCTTTAGCATCCCCGCTCACAGGCCTTTAGCATCCCCGCTTAAACAGCGCTGACAGATCCTCGGCTCCTGAAAGGGGGAGCGTCTGGGGGGACCTGGGGCTTCTGTCGGTAATGGTGAGCGCCGAAATGGGTTTTTCCCCAATTTCACTTCCGTCTGACACGTGCGTTTCAGAAACGTGAAATAAATCAGAATATGACGGCAAAACAATTCTAAGATTTGGCCAAAAGACACCCGTCTTATTCCAGTTTTGAATACGGCGATTATGACCATTAGCCAATAAAGATACTCAATCAAGATGCTCAACTAAAATATATAGTGTGACACTGCGTTCTGTGTTCTGTGCTCTGTGTTCTACTTTCTGTGTTCTGCGTTCTGTGTTCTGTGCTCTGTGTTCTGCGTTCTGTGTGTGTGAGAGATTTTGTGCTCACTTGGCAGCCAAGTAGAACACCAACCGGACTATGCAAAACATCCCGGGAACAAAATGATCCAAACTCGTCTGCTAACCGTGTTTGCAAATGTTTTCTTCCTGACTGAGTCTGCACTGCAGGGGAGTTCAGCCCTGACTGTGGGAGTCGTGTGGTGCTCTGCTCTGCACCCTGACTGTGGGAGCTGTGTGGCGCTCTGCACCCTGACTGTGGGAGTCGTGTGGTGCTCTGCACCCTGACTGTGGGAGTCGTGTGGTGCTCTGCACCCTGACTGTGGGAGTCGTGTGGTGCTCTGCACCCTGACTGTGGGAGTCGTGTGGCGCTCTGCTCTGCACCCTGACTGTGGGAGTCGTGTGGTGCTCTGCTCTGCACCCTGACTGTGGGAGTCGTGTGGCGCTCTGCTCTGCACCCTGACTGTGGGAGTCGTGTGGTGCTCTGCTCTGCACCCTGACTGTGGGAGTCGTGTGGCGCTCTGCTCTGCACCCTGACTGTGGGAGTCGTGTGGTGCTCTGCTCTGCACCCTGACTGTGGGAGTCGTGTGGCGCTCTGCACCCTGACTGTGGGAGTCGTGTGGTGCTCTGCTCTGCACCCTGACTGTGGGAGTCGTGTGGCGCTCTGCTCTGCACCCTGACTGTGGGAGTCGTGTGGTGCTCTGCACCCTGACTGTGGGAGTCGTGTGGTGCTCTGCACCCTGACTGTGGGAGTCGTGTCGTGCTCTGCACCCTGACTGTGGGAGTCGTGTGGTGCTCTGCACCCTGACCGTGGGAGTCGTGTGGCGCTCTGCTCTGCACCCTGACTGTGGGAGTCGTGTGGCGCTCTGCTCTGCACCCTGACTGTGGGAGTCGTGTGGCGCTCTGCTCTGCACCCTGACTGTGGGAGTTGTGTGGCGCTCTGCTCTGCACCCTGACTGTGGGAGTCGTGTGGTGCTCTGCACCCTGACTGTGGGAGTCGTGTGGTGCTCTGCACCCTGACTGTGGGAGTCGTGTGGCGCTCTGCTCTGCACCCTGACCGTGGGAGTCGTGTGGTGCTCTGCACCCTGACCGTGGGAGTCGTGTGGCGCTCTGCTCTGCACCCTGACTGTGGGAGTCGTGTGGCGCTCTGCTCTGCACCCTGACTGTGGGAGTCGTGTGGCGCTCTGCTCTGCACCCTGACTGTGGGAGTCGTGTGGCGCTCTGCTCTGCACCCTGACTGTGGGAGTCGTGTGGTGCTCTGCTCTGCACCCTGACTGTGGGAGTCGTGTGGCGCTCTGCACCCTGACTGTGGGAGTCGTGTGGCGCTCTGCACCCTGACTGTGGGAGTCGTGTGGTGCTCTGCACCCTGACTGTGGGAGTCGTGTGGCGCTCTGCTCTGCACCCTGACTGTGGGAGTCGTGTGGTGCTCTGCTCTGCACCCTGACTGTGGGAGTCGTGTGGTGCTCTGCACCCTGACTGAGGGAGTCGTGTGGTGCTCTGCACCCTGACTGAGGGAGTCGTGTGGCGCTCTGCACCCTGACTGTGGGAGTCGTGTGGTGCTCTGCACCCTGACTGTGGGAGTCGTGTGGCGCTCTGCTCTGCACCCTGACAGGCTTCTGCTGAGCAACCTTCTGCACAGACACGGCTTTTCATCTAGTAAAAGGCGAAATAATTGAGCTAATTCAGAGCTCAGGTGTGAATTAAACCAGGCACACATCCTCTGGGACAAGACCTATGGCATCAGTGTGATTGGCCGCGGAAACGGGTCGGATCCGCCCCCATGAGCCACAGCATTATTGTGATTGGCTGAGGGAATGGCCAGGACCCTCCCCTATGTGTCACTGCATGAGTATGATTGGTCTGAGGGAACAGATCAGTGTCTCTGACACAATAAGGGGCACACTTGCCCATTATTCTTAGCAATTAATTGATTCTCTCATCAGGGCAAACACTTCTCTAACAAGATGACGAGTGTTTCTTATTGACAGTTTGAAAAACAACTGGTCTTTCAGGGAGATAATTTAAGAGTCTGACCAGCAGAGAGCAGTGATGAGGTCCTCCTCCAAAATGCACGCACAACAGCTATAACTGCAGTATCATTCATGTTGTTAATATGACCATTAGGGGTTATTACAATAAAAGTTCCTCAACCATGGGAATCCCTGAGTATATACAGTGCTATATCTCTAACGTCTGTAGTTTAAACCACAACACTGTTTATCCCTCCCCCTTCTCTGTGAACGCACTGAAGTTGAAACGCCATTGGCTGTGGCAATTAGAACCAATTTTCAACCAATGAGCTTGAATTATTGTACATTTATGCAATGTTTTGGTACAGTGTTGGGCCATCAACTTATTTTAAAACCCGAATTTAAGGACTATAAACACAGGCAGAGGGTGAGACAACATGCCATTGAGCCTTTTTCAGTGATAGGAAGGGATATACAATGTTACAACTTGTAACAATGTTTTAACACAAAAATCTTACCTATTGTCCCTTTAATGTTGAAACCAGAAATGGAAGTTGATTGGCTGCAGATGCCCTGGCAGCATAACCTACCCTGGTGGTCAGTGAGGAACTCACACTACGCTGTCTTAGCTAGGGGGAGGTGCTTCTCTGATAAGGCTGATCTTATTAGCAGAGAGAAGAGAACACTATACAGTATCTCTGAAAGAGCAGAGCTACCCAGATAACTGCGCTGGGTAACACCTGGAACAGCCATTTTTACTTACGTCATTACATTACATTACTTCAGGCCATGTTCCTGATTTGGGAGGGTTCCCAGCTAACTGTTATCCTGCAGGGCTTTTGAACAAAGTTGTTGCTGTTACCAACTGCCCCGAATCTTCAGAGGGGTGTTGTGTGAAAGGTGTGTGGGTGTGTGTGTGTGTGTGTGTGTGTGTATGTGTGTGTGTGTGTTATACTGGTGAAGGGATTGTAATTGGCAGGCCAGGTCTGTTTCTGCTATCTTGGACAGCCTCTCAGTCTGGTGAAGTCTTGTGCGTTGTGTTAACCGAGGGAGCAGTGCAGACTGACCAGTGAATAAGCCTTCCCTGTCATTACAGCAAATGATTGTTGTTTGTTTAACAGTGGCAGCAAAAATAACTGAAAAGTGGGTGTGTGTGCGTGTTTGTGATTATGTGGTATTCCCCAAGCCTACACCCCACCCCACCCCCCGACACACACACACACACACACACACACATACACACACACACACAGAGGCATTGTGACACTGTGTGTGAATATCATCAGCATAAAGGTGCTCTCTCAGCACACAGAGGTGCTGCCCCCTACAGGGCGGAATGATGGTGCAGCTCCTCACAGAAAGAATGTCCCAGATCCTCTCTGTGTGGAGTTCTCCCTGTGTCTGCGTGGGTTTCCTCCCACAGTCCAAACACACGCAGGTTTGGCTACATGGGGGGGCATTAACAGGGTGTTGCTGTCAAAGAGAGTATGCCTACTCAGTCAACCTGCCCTGTATAAATACCGTTTAATCAATAAATGAATAAAAATGAATGAATTCCCCAGAGGTTCACACTCTCCCCCCTTACTACCCCCAAACACGCACCATGATGTCAGTTCCAGCCTGTGTGTGCGTGTGTGTGTGTGCGTGTGTGTGTTTGTGTGTGCGTATGTGTGTGTGTGTGTGTGTGTGTGTGTGTGTGTGCTGCTATTAGTGCTGCAGTCTGGTATGGGGTTATGGGTAAACACACGCACCTCACAATATCAGTCCCAGCCTGTGTGAGTGTGTATGTGTTGGTGCTGCAGTGTGCAGTGTGTGTGTGTGCTTTACTGTACAGGACACTCTCTCTCAGTTGCAGCACGTCCGTTAGCATCCTCACCTCTCGACGCTGACGCACAGCAGGTTCTGACAGGGAGTCGTGCCGAAACGCACACAGCCCCCTGACCCCCCCCCCACACACACACACACACACACACACACTCTCACACACTTACTCACACACACACACACACACAGACACTCTCACACACACGCACACACACACACACACGCACACACACAGCCCGCTGACCCCCCCCACACACACACACACACACACACACACACTCTCACACACTTACTCACACACACACACACACAGACAGACACTCTCACACACACGCACACACACACACACACACACACACAGCCCCCTGACCCCTCCCCCCACACACACACACACACACACACACACACTCACATACACACACACACTGCAGCACCAACACATACACACACACACACAGACACTCTCACACACTCACACACACACACACGCACACACACACGCACACACACGCACACACTCACACACACAGCCCCCTGACCCCCCCCCCCCACACACACACACACAGACACACACACACACAGACACTCTCACACACTCACACACACACACACACACACTGCAGCACCAACACATACACACACACACAGACACTCTCACGCACACACACACACATACACACACACTGTCCCCTGACACACGCAATAAGACCGGAAGCCACTGCAGAACGGCAGAACCTTGCCCATCACCCCGGTGATGTCAGCGCAGGCGTCCGGTGACAGCTCCTGATCAGATACTACTGTTTCCATGACAACTCAGCCTCATTTGGGGACCATATCAAGCAGTGTTCTTTGAATCGAACAAATTACTTTACAATCAGCAGCACAATCAGTTACCTGCGTGTCATATTTATTCCTTTATCACAGGAGATTGTTCTCCTGTTTATGTTTATGATATAACATATAATATTCATATTTCACATGCTGTTGCCATCCTCGTCACCATTATTACATTGAAAACAGTTTAATTTTTTACAGAAGACTGTCACTAACGGAGTGGCAGAGGGACATACTGATAATTTGAGTAATGAGATTCTGGCCAATCTGGTTGCCTCACCAGTGATTATTGGCCAAAAAGACAAACTGTCCCTGAATATTCATTGATATATTCATTCTTATGAACAAAAATTCCTTTTGTGTTTTTCATGGTAATTTGCATTTGTGCTTATAGCTCTATGAGTAAGGCAAGACAAGCTCTGTAGCATTTACAGGATCGTGTAGTGTTTAACCTGTTGCATGTTTACTGACAGCTCTGCATGGATAAACCTGTTTTAGTGTGTGTGTGTGAGTGTGTGAGTGTGTGTGAGAGAGAGTGAGAGAGAGGGTGTGTGAGTGTGTGTGAGAGAGAGTGAGAGAGAGGGTGTGAGTGTGTGTGTGAGAGAGAGAGAGAGTGAGAGAGAGGGTGTGTGTGTGTGTGTGTGTGTGTGTGAGAGAGAGAGAGTGAGAGAGAGGGTGTGTGTGTGTGTGTGAGAGAGAGAGAGAGTGAGAGAGAGGGTGTGTGAGTGAGAGAGAGAGAGTGAGAGAGAGGGTGTGTGAGTGAGAGAGAGGGTGTGTGTGTGAGAGAGAGGGTGTGTGTGTGTTTCTGGGTAAATACGCTTGCTCATGCACTTACTGCCGGTGACTGCAGAGTACCTCCAGAGGGGAATCTTATCCAAGGATGACTCAGAATCTTTATTTCTTGTTACTTTGTTGTACTCCCCGTCCATATGCTAGTGTTTACAGGAGGGCTGTTACAGCGATGGTATGTTCTCCTGGAGGACTGTGTCCAAATCCAACCGCAGTCATTCAGTCGGGGGCCAGCACCGCGAGGGGGGGCCAGCACTCCGGGGGGGGGGGGGGGGTATTACTGCTGGGGGGGGCACTGGGAACTGGATGCTGGAAGTTGGCAGATAGAACAGGGAGCACACACCTGCAAACCCTAAAGTCACCAGGACCAATACTGTATCTTTGTGTGTGTGTGTGTGTATGTGTGTGTGTGTGTGTGTGTGTGTGTGTGACTCTGTCTGTGTGTGTGTGTGTGTGTGTGTGTATGTGTGTGTATGTGTGTGTGTGTGTGTGTATGTGTGTGTATGTGTGTGTGTGTGTGTGTGTGTATGTGTGTGTGTGTGTGTGTATGTGTGTGTATGTGTGTGTGTGTGTGTGTATGTGTGTGTATGTGTGTGTGTGTGTGTGTATGTGTGTGTATGTGTGTGTGTGTGTGTGTGTGTGTATGTGTGTGTGTGACTGTGTGTGTGTGTGTGTGTATGAATGGATGTGTGTGTGTGTGAGTGTATGTGTGTGTATGTGTGTGTGTGTGTGTATGTGTGTGTATGTGTGTGTGTGTGTGTGTATGTGTGTGTATGTGTGTGTGTGTGTGTGTATGTGTGTGTGTGAGTGTGTGTGAGTGTGTATGTGTGTGTGTGTGTGTGTATGTGTGTGTATGTGTGTGTGTGTGTGTGTATGTGTGTGTATGTGTGTGTGTGTGTGTGTATGTGTGTGTGTGAGTGTGTGTGAGTGTGTGAGTGTGTGTGTGTCTATGTGTGTGTGTGCGTGTGTGTGTGTGTGTGTGTGTGTATGTGTGTGTGTGTGACTGTGTGTGTGACTGTGTGTGTGTGACTGTGTGTGTGTGTGTGTGTGTGACTGTGTGTGTGACTGTGTGTGTGTGACTGTGTGTGTGTGTGTGTGTGTGAGTGTGTGTGAGTGTGTGTGTGTGACTGTGTGTGTGACTGTGTGTGTGTGACTGTGTGTGTGAATGCGCATGTGTGTTTGTGTGCGTGTGACTGTGTGTATGTCACTGTGTGTGTGTGTGTGTGTGTGTGTGAATGCGCACGTGTGTGTGCATGTGCGTGTGTGTGTGCGTGCGTGTGTGTGTGCGCGCGCGTGAGTGTGCTTGTGTACGTGTATGTGTGTGTGTGTGTTTGTGTACGTGTATGAATGCGTGTGTGTGTGACTCTGTGTGTGTGACTCTGTCTGTGTGTGTGTGACTCTGTGTGTGTGTGTGTGACTCTGTCTGTGTGTGTGTGACTCTGTCTGACTCTGTCTGTGTGTGTGTGTGACTCTGTCTGTGTGTGTGTGACTCTGTGTGTGTGTGTGTGACTCTGTCTGTGTGTGTGTGACTCTGTCTGTGTGTGTGTGTGACTCTGTCTGTGTGTGTGTGACTCTGTCTGTGTGTGTGACTCTGTCTGTGTGTGTGTGACTCTGTCTGTGTGTGTGTGTGTGTGTGAGTGTGTGTGTGAGTGTGTGTGTGAGTGTGTGTGTGTGTGTGACTCTGTGTGTGTGTGACTCTGTCTGTGTGTGTGTGTGTGTGTGTGTGAGTGTGTGTGTGACTCTGTGTGTGTGTGTGTGTGACTCTGTCTGTGTGTGTGTGTGTGTGTGTGTGTGACTCTGTGTGTGTGTGACTCTGTCTGTGTGTGTGTGTGTGTGAGTGTGTGTGTGACTCTGTGTGTGTGTGACTCTGTGTGTGTGTGTGTGTGTGACTCTGTGTGTGTGTGTTTGACTCTGTGTGTGTGTGTGTGACTCTGTGTGTGTGTGTGTGTGTGTGTGACTCTGTGTGTGTGTGTGACTCTGTGTGTGTGTGTGTTTGACTCTGTGTGTGTGTGTCTGACTCTGTGTGTGTGTGTCTGACTCTGTGTGTGTGTGTGACTCGGAAGCGGAATGAAGAGCGGAATCACCACAGAACCGCTCCGGAGCGGCAGCCGGGATTCTGCTCCTCAGTCCCGCCCTGGCCGCTCCTGTCCTCCCCGGCCGCTCCTGTCCCCCCCGTACGTCCGGTCAGGAGACGAGGGGGTTCAGAACTCTCCGGAATAAAGGCGCGAAAAATGCCTGAAAAGGTGCAAATGCTTGTCGCTGGGGCAGAAGGCCAATAGATACATACAATTGTATCTCTAGCAGCAATATATCAGTGCTTTTTTGCTTGGAAAACGTTCTCATTTGCACCCAAGGTGAACAGTACAGGGGCAGCCTGTAGCCTAGGGGCTGAGGGGCGCGACTGGGACCCAGAAGGTTGTTGGTTCAGCCCCCCGTGCCGCTATAAGGTCCGTGCCGCTCTTGGCCCCTGAGACGGTCGCCTCGTTCACATCGTGAGATTTAAGACCCTGCCGGAATCACTAGCTCTGTTCTTTTGGATTTTTTCCTAAAGTTTTTTGCTAATTAATTAAAACGCATTTCGAGTTTGAATAACAAGATGGACTTGTTCCTGGGGAGAACTAATCACATTTGTGTATTCCTCGGTGAATGTTTTTTTTTTTTTTTTTTTGGCATGGTTGAGTGAGAATTTATTTTGGCTGTCTATTTCGCCGTCTGCTAAATGTTCCGCCCTTCTCTCGCGGAGATGTGACACAGTGAGCGCCAGAACATGGAAACACAGTCCTGGGGGGCCGCGGGGGCCGGGGGGGGGGGACGAGACCCAGCAGAAGTTGAATTGAAATCACGGACAGTACTGCTGTCATCCTCATCTATACTGGGCTTACCACAGAGAGCGCAGGGAAAACCCCCCAGTAGCAATGATAACATAGACGACTCGACCCAGCTCCTGGTCCAAGCGATGGTTCTGTCCCGCCTGGACTACTGCAAAACCCCCCCAGTGTGGTGATGATAACATGGATGACAAGAGATACAGAAGAGACCAGAGGGACAGAGAGACACAGTGCCCCCAGTGGTTGGCAAGATGAATAACAGGAGAGAATGCTGTAACTGGCAGCCTGTAGCCTAGTGGCTAAGGTACATGACTGGGGCAGCCTGTAGCCTAGTGGCTAAGGTACATGACTGGGGCAGCCTGTAGCCTAGTGGCTAAGGTACATGACTGGGGCAGCCTGTAGCCTAGTGGCTAAGGTACATGACTGGGGCAGCCTGTAGCCTAGTGGCTGAGGTACATGACTGGGGCAGCCTGTAGCCTAGTGGTTAAGGTGCATGACTGGGGCAGCATGTAGCCTAGTGGCTAAGGTACATGACTGGGGCAGCCTGTAGCCTAGTGGTTAAGGTGCATGACTGGGGCAGCCTGTAGCCTAGTGGCTAAGGTACATGACTGGGGCAGCCTGTAGCCTAGTGGTTAAGGTACATGACTGGGGCAGCCTGTAGCCTAGTGGCTAAGGTACATGACTGGGGCAGCCTGTAGCCTAGTGGCTAAGGTACATGACTGGGGCAGCCTGTAGCCTTGGGGCTAAGGTACATGAATGCCTTGAATGCAAATCCAGTCCTGGATTTCCTTCCACCCAGGTAATTAACTGAACAATTAGTGCTACCATTTGGCCAGACTGTTTTCACACCTGACTCCCAGGTAAAGGGAGGGTGAACACACCTGACTCCCAGGTAAAGGGAGGGTGAACACACCTGACTCCCAGGTAAAGGGATGGTGAACACACCTGTGTCCTAGGAGGGTGGAAAAGCAACAGTTCTCAGGCCTTGAGGATTGTGGTTTGATGATCCCTGGATTAGGGTGTGGTTATGCTGCAAGGGTGTGTGTGTGTGGCTAAGGGTGTGTGTGTGTGTGTGGCTAAGGGGGTATGGTGATTTGGGGGCAGTGTGGGTTTAGCTCCTTGGGGATCCTGTGCCGGGGGAGAGGGGGAGGTTCTGTCTGTAATCAGCTGGCCCAGGCCCCAACCGTGGCTCCTGTGGATGTAATCTACAGCCTCCGTGTGCTATTCATAGCCCACACGCACGTGCTGCACGGAGTGATAGCACAGCACCGACCACCCCCCCCTCTCTCTCTCTCTCTCCTGCCCTCTGTGAGGACGCCCACGCACTCACAGACATCCTTCACTCACACCTCCGTTTCTGCACTCATCTCAGGTGATGATTAAAGGTACAATAGGTAAGATTTTTGTGTTGAAACATAGTTACAAGACCATTGTAAATCCCTCCCTATCGTTGAAAAAGGCTCACTGACATGTTGACTCACCCTCTGCCTGTGTTTATCGTCCTTAAATTCGGGTTTCAAAATATACAGTTGACGGCCCAAAACATTGTATAACTGTACAATAATTAAAGCAAGAGTCAAGCAGTTGTAATTGCCACAGCCAATGGTGTTTCAACGTCTGCGTTTACAGAGAAGGGGGAGGGATGAACAGTGTTGTGGTTTTAAGGTGTTTGTTGCTGCTATTCCTCTCTTGACCATTAGAAGCCCGAAATTACCTATTGTACTTTTAATGCCAAATGTGGTCACACTTTACAATAAGGTACTGGAATTAATTAATGTAGTTGTTAACTTACAAATGCATTAATTAGGCATGAAATTAAATGCATTAATTAGGCATGAAATTAAATGCATTAATTAGGCATGAAATTAACTATAATCTACGGTGACTAATGTATTAGTTACCTCAATATTTACACATTAGCAGACCAGAGGATACACTTATAATTAGCTAACTATTAACACATACATTACATTTTTTTCATTCCCATCTGTTTTGGCATAAACTAATGTTGTTGTTTATTGTGCATTAATGATCTACAAATACATAAACACAACTGACAGCTACATATGGTGAGTTCATTCCAATTCATGTAACCTTTTTACTGTATAAAGTGTGACCAGAAATGTTTACAATTTCCGCTTCACCCTTTCCTAAAACAATCTGTCTGTGTTTCTCACATCAGTTTTTCATCAGATGCAGTTCTCTTCAGTTTAAACCGGCCTGGCTGGCTCAGTGCCCTGACCACTCTTGTGCTTTCATTTGTACTGATGTTACAGACACAAACGTCACAAACGGGAAAAGCTTATGGACAGATGGTGGAAGAGTGGAGGAGTCTGCATGTTCTCCCCGTTTCTGTGTGGAGTTTGCGTGTTCTCCCTGTGTCTGTGTGGAGTTTGCATGTTCTCCCCGTGTCTGTGTGGAGTCTGCGTGTTCTCCCTGTGTCTGTGTGGAGTTTGCGTGTTCTCCCTGTGTCTGTGTGGAGCGTGCATGTTCTCCCCGTGTCTGTGTGGAGTTTGCGTGTTCTCCCCGTGTCTGTGTGGAGTGTGCATGTCCTCCCTGTGTCTGTGTGGAGTCTGCATGTTCTCCCCGTGTCTGTGTGGAGTTTGCGTGTTCTCCCTGTGTCTGTGTGGAGTTTGCATGTTCTCCCCGTGTCTGTGTGGAGTCTGCGTGTTCTCCCCGTGTCTGTGTGGAGTCTGCATGTTCTCCCCGTGTCTGTGTGGAGTTTGCGTGTTCTCCCCGTGTCTGTGTGGAGTGTGCATGTCCTCCCTGTGTCTGTGTGGGTTTCCTCCAGGTACTCCGCTTTCCTCCCACAGACCAAAAGACATGCAGATTAGGTCACTGTGGAGTGAAAACTCGAGTCATTCCTTGAGTGAGTGAATGTGTGTGTGTGTGCGCGCGTGTGTGTGTAGCCATGTTTCACACTGGAGACTAGCGTGTGTGTATGTGTGTGCATGTGTGTTTAGTCGTGTTATACACTGGAGACTAGGGTGTGCATGCGTGTGTGTGTGTGTGTGTGTGTATGCGTGTGTAGCCATGTTACACACTGCTAGCGTGACTAGCGTGTGCGTAGCACAGTTGCAATTAGCTGGAATGCAGGCTGCATGATTCAGTGCATTCCTGTCTCTAGACCCCGAGGTGGCCAATGAGGGCTGGCCGACCAATCCCGGCGTGGCATTCCTCGGCCTCGGCCTCAGCCTGCGAAGAGAGCCGGACGGAAATGATCCATCTGGAGCAACGAGCTCTTACAAGAGGAGAAACAACCACAGGAGTCACAGCCAACACACACACACACACACACACACACACACACACACACGCACACACACACACACACACACACACACACACACACACACACACACACACACACACACACACACACACACACTCACACACACACACACACACACAGGCTACTAATGGTCTCGTGGGTTTCTGGAGAGACATAGAGAACATCCTGAAAACAAACCCTCATACCGCTGCAGGGCTTTTCCAGGAGCTAACAGAAGCTGCTCCCGCAGGAAGAGTCCAGCAACATGGCTCTGCCCTCACCCTCCTGACTCATCCGGCAGCTCTTCCTCCCATCGTCCAGTACAGAGAGGGGCATCTCAGGCCCCGCCCTCAAATGGTCCGATTCTTGCTGACTAATCCCCCCTCCTGTCCTTCTTACCCCCGCCCCCCTCCTGACTGGCGTCCCACAGGGCTCAGTACTCGGTCCATTTGTCTTTTCCTCGTTTACGCTCGGTCTGGTTATTTCTGTGCGTAATGTTGTTGCTGTCACTCTCTCTCGCTCATTTTCTTCCTTTGACACGTTCAGGCAGCTGTGTGTCGTAGTCTGGCCCCCCCCCCCCAGTGTGTGTCGTAGTCTGGACACACACACACACACACACATACACACACCCACACACACACACACACACACCCACCCACACACACACACACACACACACACACACACACACATATACACACACACACATACACACACCCACACATACACACACATACATACACACACACACTCACCCACACACACATACACACACACACACACACACACACATATACACACATACACATACACACACACACACACCAACACACACCCACACACACACATACATACACACACACACACACACACACTCCAACACCCTAAATACACACACAACTACTACATGCTTTGCTTCATGATACAAATTATGATTATGATAAAATATATCCCTGTTTTCCCCCCTTTTCCCCCCTCTCTTTCTCTCCCTCCAAACCTAATTATTAATAATTCATTCATTTCTGGTGGATACATTCAGCTCTGCCAGGCAGTCCACTATTCAAAAAAGTTTTTCAAAACTTTTTAATTAACAGACTTGTGAAACTGTAATACCATAATCTTTACAAATCACTCCAAACATAAATAAGGAAATGTTCATAAATACATAATTATGTAACTATGTAATTATGTCACTAAAGGCTGTTTGATCATCAGAGAGAATGTACCTACTGGAGCTCTATGTAATAATTTAGGTGAATATAATCATTTAATAATATAAAAACGTACTTGTGCAGGAGTGTGTGCCTGTGAGCATGTACGTGTATCTATGTGTGTATGGGCGTGTGTGTGTGTGTGTGTGTGTGGGTGTGGGTGTCTATGTGTGTATGGGCGTGTGTGTGTGTGTGTGTGTGTGTGTGTGGGTGTGGGTGTCTATGTGTGTATGGGCATCAATGTATATGTGTGTGTGTGTGTATGGGCATGAATGTATATGTGTGTGTGTGTGTGTGTGTGTGTATGTGTCTATGTGTGTATGGGCATGAATGTATATGTGTGTGTGTGTGTGTGTGTGTGTGTAGGTGTGTGTGTGTGTGTGTATGGGCATGAATGTATATGTGTGTGTGTGTGTGTGTGTGTGTATGGGCATGAATGTATATGTGTGTGTGTGTGTGTGTGTGTATGTGTCTATGTGTGTATGGGCATGAATGTATATGTGTGTGTGTGTGTGTGTGTGTAGGTGTGTGTGTGTGTGTGTGTATGGGCATGAATGTATATGTGTGTGTGTGTGTGTGTGTGTGTGTGTGTATGGGCATGAATGTATATGTGTGTGTGTGTGTGTGTGTGTGTGTGTGTATGGGCATGGATGTATATGTGTGTGTGTGTGTGTGTGTGTGTGTGTGTGTACAGTGATCACTTTATTAGGTAGACCTGTACACCAGCTTGTTTATGCAAATATTTAATTAGCCAATCATGTGGCAGCAACTAAATGAAATAAAAGCATGCGTGGTCAAGAGGTTTGGCAGTTTTTCCCTGTCTGTGTGTGAATAAATGGGACACAAGCATTCTGCAAGGTCTGAAAACACCTTGACATAAACCGAACACTGCAGAAAACATCTCCCGGCGATGAGATGAAAAGATGTAATCTTGCTCGTGGGACATTTAATGAAAGCGAGTGGGAGGAAGAGGATTGGACGTAAAGGTCAGCATCAGAACATGCTGCTCCTGAAAGGGAACCTCAGGCTCCAGCTCGTGTTGCACAGGGGACAGCAGCAGCGCGACACACACCCACAGCGACAGCCACTGCCTTCAGCAGGACAGCTACACAGGGAGGAGGGCAGCGTGTGTGTGTGTGTGTGTGTGTGTGTGGGAGAGAGAGAGCAGCCTGACAGAGAGAATGGATGGGTGTGAGTGTGAGAGTGTGACAGAGTGTGAGAGAGTGTGTGTGTGCTTGTGTGAGAATGAGAGAGAGAGAATGAGAGAGAGAGTGTGTGCTTGTGTGAGAATGAGAGAGAGAGAGAATGAGAGAGAGAGTGTGTGTGCTTGTGTGAGAATGAGAGAGAGAGGGAATGAGAGAGAGAGTGTGTGTGCTTGTGTGAGAATGAGAGAGAGAGAGAATGAGAGAGAGAGTGTGTGTGCTTGTGTGAGAATGAGAGAGAGAGGGAATGAGAGAGAGAGAGTGTGTGTGCTTGTGTGAGAATGAGAGAGAGAGAGAATGAGAGAGAGAGTGTGTGTGTGAGTGAGAGAGTGCTGCCCAGATGGTGCATAACTGTGGGAATGTGTCACTGTTGTAATATTACAGTGTAATAACAGCCGGGGTGTTCGCTAACACAAACCCCAAACACCAAACACAACACTGGACGGAGACTTCTCACTGTCCCAGAAGAGAAAAGACTGCTCCCTCTCTCCCTCTCTCCCTCTCCCTCTCCCTCTCTCTCTATCAGATCTGAGAAACTGTCTCAGGCCATGACAAGACTTCCACCACAGAGTGGAACCATTAACCATTTCACCCTGTAAGTGCATTTTTCACTGAATATGGATCGATGAACAGGCCTCATGTAACTGAAAGTGTGACTCATTTATTCTTACCAGTTTGTGCTGACTCATTCCAAAATCCACTGGCAATCCCTGGCAATACTTACATCCGATTATGATAAATGTCCGTCAGCTTGAAGTATCTAACAATAATGCCAAAAAAATCTATATGCGGTATTTAGCTGACTTTATGCAATTGGATAGGCATCCCAAAGGATATTCATAACATTGACTGTAAATGCTCCTCGGTTGATCAGGGGCGGGTGACACTGCCATGTTGTCCAGTAAACATACGGATAGGTTATCTGGGATTTACTGCAGGCAGGGCACCAGTATCAGTTTCATATGATGAAAACACAAGAATAGCACCTGCTGTTCTGCTCTGGAAGGAATCACCTCTTTATTATGCAGCTTTAGTGAATTTTGTGTTCAGTAGGTTGCAGAATGCTGTTAATGTTGTTAACCACAGTAGAAATGGCTATAGTGACATTGTTTTTTCTGGTGAATACCTTTTTAATTTTAATTTTATACATAAACACACACACACACACACACACACACAGATGCACACACAGCAACTCGCAGTGCTGTTGAGTGTATATTGATGTTTGGCTTAATAATACATAACATTTCATTAATGGCATTTGGCAGACGCTCTTATCCAGAGCGACATACAGCTGATTAGACTAAGCAGGAGACAATCCTCCCCAGGAGCAATGCAGGGTTAAGGGCCTTGCTCAAGGGCCCAACGGCTGTGCGGATCTTATTGTGGCTACACCGGGGATCAAACCACCAACCTTGTGTGACCCAGTCATGCACCTTAACCACTACACTACAGAACAGCCCTAATAGGCCCTAATAACCATGTATGGCTGCTTTGTTCAATATGTACTGTACGTTATTGAATATGTTATTGACAAAATGGTGAACATAAGCAAACCTACGTATGCGTTTAACATATTCACACAGAGAGGAACTTCACATGTGATGTCCTGGGTTTTCACACAGAAGAACAGTGAGATCAAAGTGACAGCTCTCAGTGTTGATTCTCTGTGTTAACTGTGTCCAGCGTTGCAGCTGCTGAATACATGTTTCTCCCTCTCTGCAACAAGTAGCGGCTCCACTGCAGAGAGACACAGCCCCACTGCAGAGAGACACAGCTCCACTGCAGAGAGACACAGTCCCACTGCAGAGAGACACAGCTCCACTGCAGAGAGACACAGCTCCACTGCAGAGAGTCACAGCTCCACTGCAGAGAGACACAGCTCCACTGCAGAGAGACACAGCCCCACTGCAGAGAGACACAGCCCCACTGCAGCCCCACTGCAGAGAGACACAGCTCCACTGCAGAGAGACACAGCCCCACTGCAGAGAGACACAGCTCCACTGCAGAGAGACACAGCCCCACTGCAGCCCCACTGCAGAGAGACACAGCTCCACTGCAGAGAGACACAGCTCCACTGCAGAGAGACACAGCCCCACTGCAGAGAGACACAGCTCCACTGCAGAGAGTCACAGTCCCACTGCAGAGAGACACAGCCCCACTGCAGAGAGACACAGCTCCACTGCAGAGAGTCACAGCTCCACTGCAGAGAGACACAGCCCCACTGCAGCCCCACTGCAGAGAGACACAGCTCCACTGCAGAGAGACACAGCCCCACTGCAGAGAGACACAGTCCCACTGCAGAGAGACACAGCCCCACTGCAGAGAGACACAGCTCCACTGCAGAGAGTCACAGCTCCACTGCAGAGAGACACAGCCCCACTGCAGCCCCACTGGAAAGAGACACAGCTCCACTGCAGAGAGACACAGCCCCACTGCAGAGAGACACAGCCCCACTGCAGCCCCACTGCAGAGAGACACAGCCCCACTGCAGCCCCACTGCAGAGAGACACAGCCCCACTGCAGAGAGACACAGCTCCACTGCAGAGAGACACAGCTCCACTGCAGAGAGTCACAGCTCCACTGCAGAGAGACACAGCTCCACTGCAGAGAGACACAGCCCCACTGTAGAGAGACACAGCCCCACTGCAGAGAGACACAGCTCCACTGCAGCGAGACGCAGCTGCAGGGTCTTCAGCGCATGGCGGTAACAAAGCCGCGCTGCCACATCTCCGGTGCGCGGGTTGTCATGGCAATCAGCACCGTCTCTTTCAGGCGGCGCTCTCACACACAGTGGAGCTGCACACCGCTCTGCCTGAATGTTGTGTTCTCTTTGGGTACAAATTAGTGTGTTTTCCTGGGGGAAAAAGGTAGAAATGCGTTGCGTATATTGCTGGCTAGGGGTACAGTTTTATGTACCTGTAAGGCACCACCCCAACAGCAAGCATTTTTCATACCTTTATTTCTGGGACTGGACCCGTAAACCAAAGGTCGTGAGTTTAAGTCCCTGTTGGGTTTAAGTCGTGAGTTTAAGTCCCTGTTGGGTTTAAGTCGTAAGTTTAAGTCCCTGTTCGTGCTTTTTCCTCCCTTGAACAATGCTGCCACTGAACCTGAATCGCTTCAGTAAAATAATGTGTCATGTGAACGGATTGAAATCTGCACAAATTGCTCTGATTAAGCGTGTTTGCTAAATGCAGAATGGGTTTATTTTACCATCACTCCGGTTCAGCCGCAGCTGAAATCTGTGTTGTGCCACCCTGCTGCAGTGCATTGTGGGCCCATGTACCCATTGCAGTTATTTAGCTGACGCTTTTATCCAAAGTGAACTACAGTTGATTAAGCAGGGGCCTATGCCCCTGGAGCAATGTGGGCCCAACAGCTGCACTGAACCACGGGGCTTCAACCACCAACCTTTCAGGCTCCAGTCGAGCACGTTAGCCGCTAGGCTACAGCACATTAGCTGCTAGGCTACAGCACGTTAGCCGCTAGGCTACAGCACATTAGCTGCTAGGCTACAGCACGTTAGCCGCTAGGCTACAGCACATTAGCCGCTAGGCTACAGCACGTTAGCCGCTAGGCTACCGTCGGCCCCAAACTGCTGTTTTAATGAAGAACAAAGCATCTGCATCAGCACTGGCTCTGCACCAGAGAGGCTGATGGGAAATAAAACCCAGAGACCATTAAAGAGATTGCACCGCTCATCTCTCTCTGGGGGGAGGTCATATATTTCACCCCCCCCCCCTCCCCCTCCCCCTCCCCCATTCACCACTAAGGCATCTGGGGCCACGGAGTGTGTACTGTGTCGGGGGACCATTTCAACCCTGTTACTGAGAGACTGCAGCATTTATACCCTGTTACTGAGAGACTGCAGTATTTATACCATGTTACTGAGAGACTGCAGTATTTATACCCTGTTACTGAGAGACTGCAGTATTTCAACCCTGTTACTGAGATACTGCAGTATTTATACCCTGTTACTGAGAGACTGCAATATTTATACCCTGTTACTGAGAGACTGCAGTATTTATACCCTGTTACTGAGAGACTGCAGTATTTCAACCCTGTTACTGAGAGACTGCAGTATTTATACCCTGTTACTGAGAGACTGCAGTATTTATACCCTGTTACTGAGAGACTGAGGAAAAGCCCCCCCCCAACCAAAGTTATGCCCAGAGTATTTATTATTATTGTCATTATTATTATCATTATTTGCGGTTTCTTCCTAGTCGCTGGAACGATGGGCCCCGGTGACCACTCATTGTCCATAATCACAAAATAACGACCGACACTTTCACACACCTCTCCCTCCCCGGAATGTCTCTCTGTGGGGGGGGGGGGGAGGGTATCATCATTTCCACCATCTACGGTTGTAATATAATGTAAAGACGCTGGTAAACCATCGGGCAAAATACTCATGCTGTTATTGGGCCCACAGCTCCTCAGCTGCAGGGACTGGGGGCAGATGAGTCAGCAGAACACACGCACCCTCAGGCCAGCGGACAGGAGGGGAGGGAGTGAGAAATCAGGGACGGGGGGTGCTGCAGGGGTTGTTTGGAGGTCAGATCCACACACGAGAACGCGATGACGTCATAACCGCCAAAGCACATCCACACCGGGTCAGGAGGACGCTGCAATTCTGCCACAAAATAAACAGCCTTTTACTCGGTTCCAGAGACAGAGGTTTTAGTGGTTTCCCATAACCTGCCTGTAGGACCTGGCAGTGACAGTGGGGACTAGTATCCTGTGGTCAGGACCAATAGCAGCACAGAGCTCTCAGCACCAATAGCAGCACAGAGCTCTCAGCACCAATAGCAGCACAGAGCTCTCAGCACCAATAGCAGCACAGAGCTCTCAGCACCAATAGCAGCACAGAGCTCTCAGCACCAATAGCAGCAGAGAGCTCTCAGCACCAATAGCAGCAGAGAGCTCTCAGCACCAATAGCAGCACAGAGCTCTCAGCACCAATAGCAGCACAGAGCTCTCAGCACCAATAGCAGCACAGAGCTCTCAGCACCAATAGCAGCAGAGAGCTCTCAGCACCAATAGCAGCACAGAGCTCTCAGCACCAATAGCAGCACAGAGCTCTCAGCACCAATAGCAGCACAGAGCTCTCAGCACCAATAGCAGCACAGAGCTCTCAGCACCAATAGCAGCACAGAGCTCTCAGCACCAATAGCAGCAGAGAGCTCTCAGCACCAATAGCAGCAGAGAGCTCTCAGCACCAATAGCAGAACAGAGCTCTCAGCACCAATAGCAGCAGAGAGCTCTCAGCACCAATAGCAGCACAGAGCTCTCAGCACCAATAGCAGTAGAGAGCTCTCAGCACCAATAGCAGCACAGAGCTCTCAGCACCAATAGCAGCAGAGAGCTCTCAGCACCAATAGCAGCAGAGAGCCCTCAGCACCAATAGCAGCACAGAGCTCTCAACACCAATGAAACAGATTATTGCATGAAGTAACCTCCCCCCCTTACGTTACATCACATCACATTTTACCCAAAGCGACATACAATAAGTACAAACCACAGGTCACTGGAAAAACTCCAGAGCACAGCCCTGCTGAACAGCTTCAGCTATGTTTTGAAACAGCTGGTAGTTGGTTGACCAGCTCATACCCAGCTAGACCAGCTTTATGACCAGCTTGACCAGCTCATACCCAGCTAGACCAGCTTTATGACCAGTTTGGCCATGCTGGTTGACCAGCTCATAACCCGCAAAACCCCCCAAAGAAACAAGTGTTTTAGTCTTATATTGAGACTGAAAATCTTTTTTCTTTTTTTTTGCTAAAAAAGATGAAAATATTGCCACTGAGGTGAGAGTTTGTCAATGGAATAAGAATATGTCATTTGACAAGAAAACATTGACTTAAAACAAGTTTCTTATTTTCAACTCACAATAAAAAATAAAAATAAAGATCTTAAGTCTTGTAACAACACTGAAACGCTTGTTCAGTGTAGGGTGAACTTTTCTCCCCACATCCTGCCCTCCCCCACCCTTCGTGCTAGCTCAGGTAATGGTATTCTTTATGCGTTTAGGTTAATTACTCCTTCGGGCCTGTTCTGGATGTAATCCCAGCAGTATGTGTTCAGGATTTGCATTTTGGTTGGTGTGCTTAGCATAGCTAATTTGCCCTAGCGCTTTAGCGATAGTACACACGCGTGTTCCCTGTCTGGGAGCGCTGTTAGCCAGGCCGGCACGTTCACGGATTAATAAGGTGACTGCGTTAACGTTCCTCTACACTGGGAGCGGCTCGGGAGAGAGGCTCTGCTAAATAAACTAAAGTAATGCAATGCGTTCCTCTTAAGACGACAATGCTGCCCGGAGATCTGCAGGAAGTCACGTTCTATGACACAGAGCCCTTTGTGCAATGATTCCGCTGTAATTTGGTTGCTCACATTCTGCAGACTTGTATGCCAAAAAAATCATTTTTCTTTTCTTTAAAAAAAGGCATGTTGGTTTAACGCATGCAGGACAAAGTCACTTCTGCAAACAGAGCATTATTCAGCCGAGCCGTCTGCCTGTGCAGCCTGGAGTGGGACTTCCTGAGCTGATGAAGATACTGGCCGTGACCAAAGCCAGCACGCAGGGGTCCCCAGCAGAGCTTTAAAGCCACTGTAATGCCCACTTGACATCCAGCGATACCTCTCAACTCTGAGCTGATTATACGTGTATATAGTTTTATATATATTATACCAGCAGGAATCGGCCTGATGCATTTTGCAGCACGCGGTCATTGTAACCTGCTCCAGGTAAGAGACGGGAGCGCCTGCCATTATATTCCGGCTTTTCCCGAACGCCTGTCGGAATGTCGGAAAATTCCTTGATTCCCGATTACATCCCTGCATCGCCCTCCCCGCCTCCGCTGCATTTAGAAAAAAATCTACACTTTAAAGTTTTAATTAACATGATCTTTCTGACAGGAGGAATACCAGATTAAATATTTTGACATATACGTATGAAGAAATTCCTCTTTGAAATGTGTTTTTAAATTAGCAGAGAATTGAGGTGGATCCAGGCCTCCATGGGGGAAGTAAACTTCTCTCCTTCTCACGTCTCTGTGCCGCGGATCTCTCCCAGGCTGGACTGTGATTGGTCCCCGGGGCATGTCCTGTCAGCCGGGGCCTCCCAGCAGAGGCCTCTGATTGGACGAAGCCCTGCGATGTCATTACCATATCCTCCTGCTCTGTGACCAGCGTGGAGAAGAACATACGGCCAGGAAGGCAGGGAAAGATGACATAAAATGCAGCTCACTGATTCTGTGTGTGTGTGAGTGTGTGTGTGTGTGAGCGTATGAGTGTGTGTGTGTGTGTGTGTGTGAGTGTGAGTGTGTGCGTGTGTGTGTGTGTGTGTGAGTGTGTGTGTGTAGGTGTATGTGTGTGTGTGCGTGCGTGCGTATGTGTGTGCATGCAGTGTGTATGTGTGAGCGTGTTTGTGCGTATGTGTGAGAGTGTGTGTGTGCGTGAGTGTGTGAGTGTGCGTGAGTGTGTGTGTGAGCGTATGAGTGTGTGTGTGAGCATGTGCGTGTGTGAGTGTGTGTGTGAGCGTATGTGTGTGTGTGTGTGTGAGTGTGTGTGTGTGTGCGTGCGTATGTGTGTGCTTGCAGTGTGAGCGTGTTTGTGTGAGAGTGTGTGTGTGTGTGAGTGTGTGTTTGTGTCTGTGTATGTGTGTATGCAGTGTGTATGTGTGTGTATGTGCGTGCGTTCGTATGTGTGTGTGCATGCAGTGTGTATGTGTGAGCGTGTGCGTGTGTGTGTGTGTGTGAGCATGTGTGTGTGTCTGTGTGTGTGTGTATGCAGTGTGTATGTGTGAGTGTCTGTGTGTATGTGTGTGTGTGAGTGTGCGTGTGTGTCTGTGTGTGTGTATGCAGTGTGTATGTGTGAGTGTCTGTGTGTATGTGTGTGTATGTGCGTGTGTGTGTGTGTGTGTATGTGTGTGTGTGAGTGTGCGTGTGTGTATGTGTGTGTGTGTATGCAGTGTGCACATCAGTTCATATGTCCTTCCATCACTCACCGCCCAAGTGGACTGACTGGGGCACGTAGGGCAGTAGCTGGGGCAGATGGGGTACTTTGGGGCAGTTGTGATGTCCTGAGAGAGAGGTGACACGTAAATGTTTGATGGGGGTACAAACTGCCCCCCCCCCGACCATCTGTTCCCAAACGGGACCAATCAGATTAACAGGGGAGACAGGGACAGAATGACCTGGGCAATACTGCTGCGATCGAGCAAAATATTCTACAGGAACGCCATTTATTCCCCACACGGGAGGCTGCTACAGGAACGCCATTTATTCCCCACACGGGAGGCTGCTGCTGCTGCAGGGTTCAGGCCCAGGCCCAGGCCCAGGCCTGGTGAGGCCAGGACAAACAAGTGACCAGAGAGACAGAGAGCATAACTCAGCCCCTTAATCATTAAATACCTACTTTAGTTCATTTTACAATTAACGAGCACGCCAGTGTAATGTTCACACAGATGAACGAGTCATAAGCACCAAAATACAGTCTCGTGTCACTATCACTGGACTCGCTCCATCAACAGTGAAATGGTAATCAATGGAGATGCTGTGACCTTTAGTGTGGATGGAGGATGGAGACGCTGTGACCTTTAGTGTGGATGGAGGATGGAGACGCTGTGACCTTTAGTGTGGATGGAGGATGGAGACGCTGTGACCTTTAGTGTGGATGGAGACGCTGTGACCTTTAGTGTGGATGGAGGATGGAGACGCTGTGACCTTTAGTGTGGATGGAGACGCTGTGACCTTTAGTGTGGATGGCGGATGGAGACGCTGTGACCTTTAGTGTGGATGGAGACGCTGTGACCTTTAGTGTGGATGGCGGATGGAGACGCTGTGACCTTTAGTGTGGATGGAGACGCTGTGACCTGTAGTGAGGATGGAGGCGCTGTGACCTTTAGTGTGGATGGAGGCGCTGTGACCTTTAGTGTGGATGGAGACGCTGTGACCTGTAGTGAGGATGGAGACGCTGTGGCCTTTAGTGTGGATGGAGACGCTGTGACCTTTAGTGTGGATGGAGACGCTGTGACCTTTAGTGTGGATGGAGGATGGAGGCGCTGTGACCTTTAGTGTGGATGGAGGATGGAGGCGCTGTGACCTTTAGTGTGGATGGAGGATGGAGGCGCTGTGACCTTTAGTGTGGATGGAGGATGGAGGCGCTGTGACCTTTAGTGTGGATGGAGGATGGAGGCGCTGTGACCTTTAGTGTGGATGGAGGATGGAGGCGCTGTGACCTTTAGTGTGGATGGAGGATGGAGGCGCTGTGACCTTTAGTGTGGATGGAGGATGGAGACACTGTGACCTTTAGTGAGGATGGAGGATGGAGACACTGTGACCTTTAGTGAGGATGGAGGATGGAGACACTGTGACCTTTAGTGAGGATGGAGGATGGAGGCGCTGTGACCTTTAGTGAGGATGGAGGATGGAGACACTGTGACCTTTAGTGAGGATGGAGGATGGAGGCGCTGTGGCCTTTAGTGTGGATGGAGGATGGAGATGCTGTGACCCTTAGTGAGGATGGAGACGCTGTGACCTTTAGTGAGGATGGAGACGCTGTGATGAAAAGGGCGATGTTAAACGGGGGCGGGCGGGCGGTGACTCACTCCGGAGTGGGGTCAGGGGCGAGGCCACCGTCGCCGTAGAGACGGATGACTCACCGGACGCTACGTTTCCGCTGATCCCTCCCCAAACACCACGCGACCCGCCACACGCTCGCTCGTTGGTTTCCGCTGCGCACACGGAGGAGTGCTCGGCTGTCATATTGTTGTTTTTTTTAACTGTCGACGTCCTTGTAATCTAAAGGTTACGGGTTTCATTCCCGGGTAGGACACAGCTGCTGTGCTCTTGAGCTAAAGGTGCTCAACCTTGATTACTTCACTTAATATCCAGCAGTATAAATGGGTATTGTCAAAATGCAAAAACGTTGCATCAGTTGCTCTGGACAAGAGATTGTGCTATAAATGGCAGTAATGTAAAATAATGTAATTTAGTGTAACAAGCTCTAATGAATGTGTTTAACCCCCCGCTCACCTCTAATGAGCGTGTTCTTGTTGTTCCACTTGCCATTAGATTAATAATGAATTTGTACCATTTTTGTTTATAAAAAGGTACTTATTTCTTGCAAACAAAATTATATTGTACCTTTCAGGGTATATTTGGGAAATGTGTTCCTTAAAGAAGAAGGCCTCCACTGTCCCCTTGTTTCTGTGTGCAGATCCACACTGAACTCCACTGTCACCTTGTTTCTGTGTGCAGATCCACACTGAGCTCCACTGTCCCCTTGTTTCTGTGTGCAGATCCACGCTGAACTCCACTGTCCCCTTGTTTCTGTGTGCAGATCCACGCTGAACACCACTGTCTCCTTGTTCCTGTGTGCAGATCCACGCTGAACACCACTGTCTCCTTGTTCCTGTGTGCAGATCCACGCTGAACTCCACTGTCTCCTTGTTTCTGTGTGCAGATCCACGCTGAACTCCACTGTCTCCTTGTTTCTGTGTGCAGATCCACACTGAACTCCACTGTCTCCTTGTTTCTGTGTGCAGATCCACACTGAACTCCACTGTCTCCTTGTTTCTGTGTGCAGATCCACGCTGAACTCCACTGTCTCCTTGTTTCTGTGTGCAGATCCACGATGAACGCTGGCCAGTAGTGCAGTGGACGTACAGCCCTGAGCTGATCAATCAATCAATCTGTCCATCAATCAGCCCAGCGCAGCGAGGTCTATACTGGCTCTTCAGGGCCCTGCTGGGGCGTGGTCCTGTGATTATAGCACACAGCATCACAGGGTGATACACACCTACCCCCTCACACACACCGGGGCTGATACACACACCTACCCTCTCACACACACCGGGGCTGATACACACACCTACCCCCTCACACACACCGGGGTGATACACACACCTACCCTCTCACACACACCAGGGTGATACACACCTACCCTCTCACACACACCAGGGCTGATACACACACCTACCCTCTCACACACACCGGGGTGATACACACACCTACCCTCTCACACACACCGGGGCTGATACACACACCTACCCTCTCACACACACCAGGGCTGATACACACACCTACCCTCTCACACACACCGGGGTGATACACACACCTACCCTCTCACACACACCGGGGTGATACACACACCTACCCTCTCACACACACCGGGGTGATACACACACCTACCCTCTCACACACACCGGGGCTGATACACACACCTACCCCCTCACACACACCGGGGTGATACACACACCTACCCTCTCACACACACCGGGGCTGATACACACCTACCCTCTCACACACACCAGGGCTGATACACACACCTACCCTCTCACACACACCAGGGCTGATACACACACCTACCCTCTCACACACACCGGGGTGATACACACACCTACCCTCTCACACACACCGGGGTGATACACACCTACCCTCTCACACACACCGGGGTGATACACACCTACCCTCTCACACACACCGGGGTGATACACACCTACCCCCTCACACACACCGGGGCTGATACACACACCTACCCTCTCACACAGGTCTACATAAAATTCTTCCAAGAGAATACAGGGGGAAATGGCATTAACTCCATGGTACACAGCTGTAGTCTAAAATAGCTCCTGCACAGGATGTTTAAATAGCTTTGCTCACATTGACAGTGTAGAACAGTCACGGAGGTGTTTAAGAATGGATGCATGTTTAAGGGCGGTGAAAAGACAGAGAGAGATCACGTCACAGGGCCTCTGCGGAGGTCTGGACACGCGTGACGGCTCTCAGTCTCGCTTACGTCCTCCGGAAGATTCTCAAAGCGCTGAGCAGCTGTGCGGCAGGGTGGGACTCTCCTCACTGAGCCCTCTATATTTCATCCAACAACACGTACAACATCTCAGTCTCCTCTTACAGCATCAAACACAACACGTACAACATCTCAGTCTCCTCTTACAGCATCAAACACAACACGTACAACATCACAGTCCCCTCTTACAGCATCAAACACAACAACACGTACAACATCACAGTCCCCTCTTACAGCATCAAACCCAACAACACGTACAACATCTCAGTCCTACTACAGCATCAAACCCAACAACACGTACAACATCTCAGTCCTACTACAGCATCAAACCCAACAACACGTACAACATCTCAGTCCTACTACAGCATCAAACCCAACTGACAAACACTTACAAATACAAGTTCTTAAAAAAATGTCTGTGTACCAAATTGCTGATAATTACAATTAAACTCTTACCAATAGGTTAGAGAGAAATGACCTTTATCTGGTAGAATGCAGTATAAAGTAAGATCTGTGACAGAAGCTATGCAGTTAGCCTTTGGCTACCATGAGCAGTGAGCTGATGTTGGCTGACCAGCTGGGCTCTGGCTGATGTACATATCACCCAATGAGAAAAAGATAAGAAAAGCACAATATAACCCAAGTTTGGGCATGTCACAGGCCAGCCAAACTGTGCAATCAGAAAACGGGGCGGCCTGTAGCCCAGTGGCTAAAGTGCTTGACTGGGACCTGGAATGTTGGTGGTTCAAGCCCCAGTGTAGCCACCATAAGATCAGTGCAGCTGTTGGGCCCTTGAGCAAGGCCCTTAACCCCATATTGCTGCAGAGGGGATTGCCCCCGGCTTAGTCTAATCAACTGTAAGTTGTTTTGCATAAAAGCGTCAGCCAAATAACTGTAATGTAAAAGTTTACAGCTCTATTGCGCAGCTGGCAGAATTAAACAGTACCCTTCGATGAGGTCAGAGGCACCAGAGATAGTTTATAGGCAGCGAGAGTCTGCGGTCATCGTGCTGCTGTGGGAAGCCTGGAGTCGGGCCAGACTCTCAGTGCTGCATAGGGGACAGGATGCCCTCCATCCCAATGATCATCCATCACAAACACAGCGCAGCCAATCTCCCGTCTGCCGCAGCCGGAGATAAGCTCTGAGGTTCCAGGAAAGATCGATAGACGTGTGAAACCCAGCTCCGTGCCGGGTGCGTGGCTGCGCTGTTTTTAGTTTTGTTATGAGACTAAAAATCTTTTCTCTCAGTCACAAATCTTCAGATGAGTCAAACTGCCCCACCTCATTGGCATTCCTTTTGTCTAATTTAGCAAAGAAGAAAAAAAAAGAATAAGATTTTAAGTCTAAACATGAAGCCTAAAGTAATTGTTAAGGTTATTTTGGTATTTGCATTGTGCCTGAATGTATGTTGTTCATTATTGCCTGTCTTAAAGGTACAATAGGTAATATTTTTGTGTTAAAACATTGTTAATGACCATTGTAAATCCCTTCCTATAATTTAAAAAGGCTCACTGACATGTTGATTCAACCTCTGCCTATGTTTATAGTCCTTAATAAATTCTGGTTTCAAAATATACAGTTGAAGGACAGGCACTCTGTACCAAAACGTTGTAAAGCTGTACAATAATTCAAGCTCATTGGTTGAGAATTGGTTCTATTTTCCACAGCCAATGGCGTTTCAATGTCAGAGAAGGGGGAGGGTTAAACAGTGTTATAGTTTGAAGGTGTTTGTTGCTGCAATTTCTCTCTTGACCGTTAAAAGTCCAAAATTACCGATTGTACCTTTAATACTTCATGTCAAAACCAGCACTTTTCCTGGGTTTGCTTCCTGCACAGCAACCACAAACTACAGCGGTACATTTTTTCTCTCAAGTCAAAAATATTAGCTTGTTTGACAAGTGGAATATTCTCACCCCGTTGGCAAATCTTGAAATGAGTCAAACTTTCTCACCTCATGGGCAGTTTTGTTTGTCTCGTTTAGCAAAAAAAAAGTAGAAGAAATAACATTTCAAGTGTAAATATAAGACAGACTTGTTTTGAGTTTTCTGCAGTGAGGCTGAACAGAACCTGCTGTAGCGTGGGACAGGGCTGGTAACTGATCTTTTGGATCAGGGGAAACTGAGCTCTGTGGAGGCTGTTCTGTAAAAGGCTGTGAATTATTGATGAAGGCACTCTGGGGTGAGCTGGGGCAGAAAACCGCTCTGTCAGACTCCCGCTCCAGACAGCGTCAGATCCCATCCCGGGTTTTGGGCCTTGCCTTGCCGGGAACATCACAGTCAGGAGGGGCAGACCTGTCTGTACTGCAGTACTGACGGATGCCATTTTAGCTAAACGCTGACCGCAGTTCAGTTCCTGCTGCAGTACTGATGGGTGCCATTTTAGCTAAAGGCTGATCATTTCATTTAGTGACACACACAGTGTGTTGCTCTGATAAATATGAACATGGCACAGTGAATACACCCGTGTCATAGATATGAACGCTGATCTCATTCTGTAATTCAGGCTCATTTGTGTGCAGATGTAACACACACACACACACACACACACACACACACACACACACACACACACACACAGATGTAAATGATCTGAGGCGATCTGGAGGCTCATCTCACGAGTCGTGCTGCTGTAGTCCATCTGCACGGGCTCGCACGCCCGTTTACTCTCCGCGGCGACGGGAATACGCTCAGCAACCCAATCCTGCCGCTGTCAGCGTAAATGATTGACCAGCACAGGGCCCTGCAGCCCGACTGGAAATAAAATCAGCCAATGAGCGATCAGGACCAACATCAGATCAGCAAAACTATGAAATATGAGCTGGCCTGATTTTCTCATCACTCGTGTGTGTGTGTGTGTGTGTGAGAGAGCAAGATAGTGTGTGTGTGTGTGTGTGTGTGTGTGAGAGAGCAAGATAGTGTGTGTGTGTGTGTGTGTGTGTGTGTGTGTGTGTGTAAGAGCAAGAGAGTGTGTGTGTGTGTATGTGTGTAAGAGCAAGAGAGAAAGTATGTGTGTATGTGTGTAAGAGCAAGAGAGAAAGTTAACGTTAAATGTATAACATTTATATTACAGCACTGAATATCAGGAGATACTGGATCCTTTAAAAGAATTATATTTCTATAATGTTGTCTGCTCATAAATAGCTAAATGAGCAACTGAATATTGTTTTGCTGTGTTCTTGTTTTTTGCACCAACATGATGTTTTTGCTCTTTAAATTGCCCTGTGTGGGATAAGTAAACTTGAATTGAATTGAATTGAATTGAATTGAATTGAATTGAATTGAATTGAATTGAATTGAATTGAATTGAATTGAATTGAATTGAATTGAATTGAATTGAATTGAATTGAATTGAATTGAATTGAATTGAAAGTGATGGTTAGGAGGTCTGGTATCCATCCAGCCCGTACCAGAGTATTCTGGCAGCCCCACGGCATGATGGGTAAGCGGTGCCCACATCAGCGAGGCAGAGACGGGGCTTCAGCCAGTCGGGATGCCAATCAAACGTCTTATCGCACAGCAGTGATAATTAACGCAATGGCGGAGACAGGGCTAAATTAGGGCGTAATTGCAGCTGCTGTAAGTGTGTAGCTGCTGTAAGTGTGTAGCTGCTGCAGCTCCGTGAGCTGCGTGACCTGGCAGCGCGGGCAGGGCTTCGGAGCGGTGGGCGGCGCTGAGAGGCTGAAAGGCCAGCTGGGGTTTTGTTTTCTCGCGCCCAAGAAACATCAGCACAGCCGCTTCTGCCTTCAGCTGACTAATTGAATAATTTGTGCAAAAACAAAGGATGAAGTCGTGCAGAAAGCGGCCTGTGTGGGGGCGGCCTGTAGCCGAGTGGCTAAGGTGCCTGTAGCCTAGTGGCTAAGGAGCCTGTAGCCTAGTGGCTAAGGAGCCTGTAGCCTAGTGGCTAAGGTGCCTGTAGTCTAGTGGCTAAGGAGCCTGTAGCCTAGTGGCTAAGGAGCCTGTAGCCTAGTGGCTAAGGTGCCTGTAGTCTAGTGGCTAAGGTGCCTGTAGCCTAGTGGCTAAGGAGCCTGTAGCCTAGTGGCTAAGGAGCCTGTAGCCTAGTGGCTAAGGTGCCTGTAGTCTAGTGGCTAAGGAGCCTGTAGCCTAGTGGCTAAGGAGCCTGTAGCCTAGTGGCTAAGGTGCCTGTAGTCTAGTGGCTAAGGTGCCTGTAGCCTAGTGGCTAAGGAGCCTGTAGTCTAGTGCCTAAGGTGCCTGTAGCCTAGTGGCTAAGGTGCCTGTAGCCTAGTGGCTACGGAGCCTGTAGTCTAGTGGCTAAGGAGCCTGTAGCCTAGTGGCTAAGGTGCCTGTAGCCTAGTGGCTACGGAGCCTGTAGTCTAGTGGCTAAGGAGCCTGTAGTCTAGTGGCTAAGGTGCCTGTAGTCTAGTGGCTAAGGTGCCTGTAGTCTAGTGGCTAAGGTGCCTGTAGTCTAGTGGCTAAGGAGCCTGTAGTCTAGTGGCTAAGGAGCCTGTAGTCTAGTGGCTAAGGTGCCTGTAGTCTAGTGGCTAAGGTGCCTGTAGCCTAGAGGCTAAGGAGCCTGTAGTCTAGTGGCTAAGGAGCCTGTAGTCTAGTGGCTAAGGTGCCTGTAGTCTAGTGGCTAAGGAGCCTGTAGTCTAGTGGCTAAGGAGCCTGTAGTCTAGTGGCTAAGGTGCCTGTAGTCTAGTGGCTAAGGAGCCTGTAGTCTAGTGGCTAAGGAGCCTGTAGTCTAGTGGCTAAGGTGCCTGTAGTCTAGTGGCTAAGGTGCCTGTAGTCTAGTGGCTAAGGAGCCTGTAGTCTAGTGGCTAAGGAGCCTGTAGTCTAGTGGCTAAGGAGCCTGTAGTCTAGTGGCTAAGGTGCCTGTAGTCTAGTGGCTAAGGAACCTGTAGCCTAGTGGCTAAGGTGCCTGTAGCCTAGTGGCTAAGGAGCCTGTAGCCTAGTGGCTAAGGTGCCTGTAGCCTAGTGGCTAAGGAGCCTGTAGTCTAGTGGCTAAGGAGCCTGTAGCCTAGTGGCTAAGGTGCCTGTAGTCTAGTGGCTAAGGAGCCTGTAGTCTAGTGGCTAAGGTGCTTATAGTCCTAGTGGCTAAGGAGCCTGTAGTCTAGTGGCTAAGGTGCCTGTAGTCTAGTGGCTAAGGAGCCTGTAGTCTAGTGGCTAAGGAGCCTGTAGTCTAGTGGCTAAAGTGCCTGTAGTCTAGTGGCTAAGGAGCCTGTAGTCTAGTGGCTAAGGAGCCTGTAGTCTAGTGGCTAAGGTGCCTGTAGTCTAGTGGCTAAGGAGCCTGTAGTCTAGTGGCTAAGGAGCCTGTAGTCTAGTGGCTAAGGTGCCTGTAGTCTAGTGGCTAAGGTGCCTGTAGTCTAGTGGCTAAGGAGCCTGTAGTCTAGTGGCTAAGGAGCCTGTAGTCTAGAGGCTAAGGTGCCTGTAGCCTAGAGGCTAAGGAGCCTGTAGTCTAGTGGCTAAGGAGCCTGTAGTCTAGTGGCTAAGGTGCCTGTAGTCTAGTGGCTAAGGAGCCTGTAGTCTAGTGGCTAAGGAGCCTGTAGTCTAGTGGCTAAGGAGCCTGTAGTCTAGTGGCTAAAGTGCCTGTAGTCTAGTGGCTAAGGAGCCTGTAGTCTAGTGGCTAAGGAGCCTGTAGTCTAGTGGCTAAGGTGCCTGTAGTCTAGTGGCTAAGGAGCCTGTAGTCTAGTGGCTAAGGAGCCTGTAGTCTAGTGGCTAAGGAGCCTGTAGTCTAGTGGCTAAGGAGCCTGTAGTCTAGTGGCTAAGGAGCCTGTAGTCTAGTGGCTAAGGAGCCTGTAGTCTAGTGGCTAAGGAGCCTGTAGTCTAGTGGCTAAGGTGCCTGTAGTCTAGTGGCTAAGGAACCTGTAGCCTAGTGGCTAAGGTGCCTGTAGCCTAGTGGCTAAGGAGCCTGTAGCCTAGTGGCTAAGGTGCCTGTAGCCTAGTGGCTAAGGAGCCTGTAGTCTAGTGGCTAAGGAGCCTGTAGCCTAGTGGCTAAGGTGCCTGTAGTCTAGTGGCTAAGGAGCCTGTAGTCTAGTGGCTAAGGTGCTTATAGTCCTAGTGGCTAAGGTGCCTGTAGCCTAGTGGCTAAGGAGCCTGTAGTCTAGTGGCTAAGGTGCCTATAGTCCTAGTGGCTAAGGAGCCTGTAGCCTAGTGGCTAAGGTGCCTGTAGTCTAGTGGCTAAGGTGCCTATAGTCCTAGTGGCTAAGGAGCCTGTAGTCTAGTGGCTAAGGTGCCTGTAGCCTAGTGGCTAAGGTGCCTGTAGCCTAGTGGCTAAGGTGCCTGTAGTCCTAGTGGCTAAGGTGCCTGTAGCCTAGCGGCTAAGGTGCCTGTAGTCTAGAGCACTCTCCTTCATTATAATGTCAATAATCCATACATCCCCCATCCCCTCCATACGTAAATGTTTCCCCTCACAGCTTGACTTTAAAATATTAAAAGATCGTCCAGTCTACTGGAGTTAAACAGCAGCCATCCCGCCATGCACCCTGCTCCTGCTGAATGGCTGAAGCTAGGCAGCTCCCTCTCGACTTCAGCTGCTGTGTGGTGAGCGTTCAGGCACAAAATGGCTGCCGTTGCCTCACCCAGGTGGCTGCTACACATTGGCGGTGGTTGAGGTGAGTTTCCCCCTCATCGCTGTAAAGCGCTTTGAATCGCTGGCAGGTGAGACATATATTTTCAGAGCCCCAATGCAGTTACCTTGGCCTGCTACACCAGTGTACACTATGGGTATAAATAGCCACGTACAGTCCCGCCTCTGTCTACTGTCAACTGATTCTGGCATTTCAACCGAACAGATGCAATTTAGCGATTGCATTAGAGCTACGCTCTAAAAGAAATGGTTCCCAGAGGAACCCTGTGGACCTGATCTAGTTAACGGGTTGTTTGTCGCGTAAAACGGTTCTTTGTCTAGGAGTTCTTTTTCACACTTCACACCTGTGACAGAAGGCTCCATAAATAATTCAAAACGGTTCCTCTACGGAATCAAGCCAAAGAACCCGATCAGAACTCTTTTTAGTGAGTGTAGGTGTGACCCAAAGCCCAAGACATAATACCTTGAATGCACTTCACAGCATGTATTTATAAAAACCTGTGTGAAATGCATCGCTGTCGAATGAAAATTACATTGAAATTAATTAGAAAAGAACATGGAGGGTGTCTCGGTGGCGCAGCCTGTAGAGCACTGTCTCTACAGTCTCTCTATACCAGAGGTCACCAACCCTGGTCCTGGAGAGCTACTGGGTCTGCTGGTTTTTGTTTTCACCTTAAAATCAGCACCCTGTTGAGACCCAGGTAACCAGGTGAGGTGAGTTAGCTGTGTAATCATCTGCTCTAATTGATTAATTAAGTGCAGAGTAACAGCGAAAACCAGCAGACCCCGTAGCTCTCCAGGACCAGGGTTGGTGACGTCTGCTCTATACTATACTGTCCAATAAAGCTGAAAAAGGCCAAAAAAATATCTAAAAAGAAAAAAAGAAAAAAAAAGAACATGGGTATTGAGCGCAGACACGGACAAGCTCCAGCCACCCCTCGCTCCCCAATCCTTCGCCTCTGCGTGCAGACTGCAGTCCTGGGCCTTCGCCTCTGCGTGCAGACTGCAGTCCTGGGCCTTCGCCTCTGCGTGCAGACTGCAGTCCTGGGCCTTCGCCTCTGCGTGCAGACTGCAGTCCTGGGCCTTCGCCTCTGCGTGCAGACTGCAGTCCTGGGCCTTCGCCTCTGCGTGCAGACTGCAGTCCTGGGCCTTCGCCTCTGCGTGCAGACTGCAGTCCTGGGCCTTCGCCTCTGCGTGCAGACTGCAGTCCTGGGCCTTCGCCTCTGCGTGCAGACTGCAGTCCTGGGCCTTCGCCTCTGCGTGCAGACTGCAGTCCTGGGCCTTCGCCTCTGCGTGCAGACTGCAGTCCTGGGCCTTCGCCTCTGCGTGCAGACTGCAGTCCTGGGCCTTCGCCTCTGCGTGCAGACTGCAGTCCTGGGCCTTGTGGTTTGCGTGTCATATTTTATTTATTATTGACAGCACACAGCATAAGGGGAATAGCAGCACTCACCATATCAGCAGACTTGTGAATGGTAATGATGGCAAAGGGCAAAAAGCTAACAGGGAAATTAATTAAAGTCTCTTAAGCAGTGACGGAGATCAGTGAGCGGGTTAAAGAGGTAGGTTCAGAAAGAGGTTTGAAGTTGTTGAGAAGCCATATTTGTATCTGTTTAGAGCGAAGGCCAGGCCATATTAGATGTCTAATGAATCTCTTGGTTTGTGCGTTTCAGAGGACCCAATGCCATTGTAAAAACAGTGATGTTTTCCATAATTTACTTAAATTATCTGGTCTGTGATTACATTTTATTCATTTTATTTGTATAGCACTTTTTGCAAATGGCGTTGTCACAAAGCACCTTTTTACAAATCCTGGCACAACCCCCCCCAAGCACACACCTAGGGCATTATCCAAAAGCACACACCTAGGGCATTATCCAAAAGCACACACCTAGGGCATTATCCAAAAGCACACACCTAGGGCATTATCCAAAAGCACACACCTAGGGCATTATCCAAAAGCACACACCTAGGACATTATCCAAAAGCACACACCTAGGGCATTATCCAAAAGCACACACCTAGGACATTATCGGAAAGCACACTGCAGTATGAGTGCTCGCTCTGTAAACCTCAATGCTAGTGTAACGCTGCTTACACTTTATAGCTCCTGAGTTAGTGTCCATCTTGGCTTTCTGTTGGGTCACTGAGCTGGGCTTTCTGTTGGGTCACTGAGCTGGGCTTTCTGTTGGGTCACTGAGCTGGGCTTTCTGTTGGGTCACTGAGCTGGGCTTTCTGTTGGGTCACTGAGCTGGGCTTTCTGTTGGGTCACTGAGCTGGGCTTTCTGTTGGGTCACTGAGCTGGGCTTTCTGTTGGGTCACTGAGCTGGGCTTTCTGTTGGGTCACTGAGCTGGGCTTTCTGTTGGGTCACTGAGCTGGGCTTTCTGTTGGGTCACTGAGCTGGGCTTTCTGTTGGGTCGCTCCTGAAATGAAGACAACTGAAGTGAAGAATAATAGCAACTTTATCGGGGGGAGTCTTTCTTTACACTTCTCCACCTGCACTTTACATCACTCCCTCTCTCTCTCTCCCTCCCTCTCTCTCACACAATTCCTCCCTCTCTTTCTCTCTCTCTCCTTCTTTCTCTCACTCTTTCTCTCACTCTCCCTCCCTCTCTCTTTTTATGAAATACATACAGTAAATATTGAAAAAGCGTTACATAAAATCTACACACACACATACAGGTAAATAAAACAATTGAGAGGATTTAGTTTAACAGGCAACAAGTTGAACTGTAGCTTTCATATGGGTGGTTTCTCACTGTCCCAGGCTGTGACAGGCTGTTCACCCCTTCACCAAGAATTAATTTCAGCTATTCGGTTTGCCAGGGAAGGAAATTATTTAATGAATTTTGGAAATTTCTTGCAATATGTTTATCTCATTTCCAAATATTTCTCACATTCTAGGAAGAAGTGCATCTGTGTCTCCTCCTCCTCCTGTCTCACAGTGTCTCCACCTCTCCTGTCTCACAGTGTCTCCACCTCTCCTGTCTCACAGTGTCTCCACCTCCTGTCTCACAGTGTCTCCTCCTCCTCCTGTCTCACAGTGTCTCCACCTCCTCCTGTCTCACAGTGTCTCCTCCTCCTCCTGTCTCAGTGTCTCCACCTCCTGTCTCACAGTGTCTCCACCTCCTCCTGTCTCACAGTGTCTCCTCCTCCTCCTGTCTCACAGTGTCTCCTCCTCCTCCTGTCTCACAGTGTCTCCACCTCCTGTCTCACAGTGTCTCCTCCTCCTCCTGTCTCACAGTGTCTCCACCTCCTGTCTCACAGTGTCTCCTCCTCCTCCTGTCTCACAGTGTCTCCACCTCCTCCTGTCTCACAGTGTCTCCTCCTCCTCCTGTCTCACAGTGTCTCCTCCTCCTGTCTCACAGTGTCTCCTCCTCCTCCTGTCTCACAGTGTCTCCTCCTCCTGTCTCACAGTGTCTCCACCTGCTGTCTCACAGTGTCTCCTCCTGTGACATAAATGTTCCTCTTTGCCATGAGGAACTCTTGCCTTTTTCCGCAAAAACAGGCAAATAGTCTAACCAATGATAGATGGCAATAGTCTAACTTATTTAAACAGAGCTGGTAATATATTATCAGCTTACACTAGGATGTCTAGACTCCTGAGTGTGCTCAAAGACTATTGGTTAGTCACTATAGCACACATGCCAAGCAGCCTATATGGACAGTACGCTGTGATTGGCTGGCTCTGACCCCTCTCATGTGTTTTATACACAATACCAGCTCATACCATCAGGGCGGCGCTATTGGACACCCAGTTTAGGCTCAACAGCATAGATCAGATCAATTAAGCTCACACTGAAAGAAAAGTCTTGACAAGTATTTTTGTATTTAGACTTTTACATTAATTTATTTCACATGTCTGCTAAATAATATAAAATATTGCCAATGAGGTGAGACAGTTCTCATTTCAAGGTTTGCCAGTGAGGTAAGAAAAATCTTCAACTCGAATTTAAGTCTCATTACAAGACGAAAACACTGTTAAGACACACTTTTGCGGTGCATGTGAAAACAGCAAGCGCAATCATTGGATTGTGTGCAATAAAAAGGGCAGGTGCAAATATGTTTGAGAATGGGCGGTGTGCAGTAATGAGCATTGGGTAATGGAGGATTATGGGTCATGTAGTTCAATTACGTTTGTATGTAATGTGATGTTGATAAATTAATTTAATATAATAGTGTGAGACAGTGCTGCCTCTGACGAAATACACATTTCTGATGAATCGGATAATATAGCATTGCAATGCGATCTCACCCACTCAGCGAGGAACCATTATATTAACCGATACTCTCATCCCAGCCAGTAAGATAATGAGATTTTTTATAATACACATAGCTGTCACAGACTCAGAAATGCAAATGTGCCAATCCAGATGTAAATTTAGAGAAAGGCTTACAGAATGGTGATGAGAGACGAGCTGCAAATGTAATTACGCCCTCAACCACAGAGCCGTGCAATCCGAGGGGGGCCAGAGCTGAAAAACAGACAGAATTATACCCCGGTAAAAAATGTTTTTTAAATAAATAAATACATAATAATAATAAACTGGACCTGGGGCTCGGCTCTGACAAGGCCCACAGACAGGACACAAATCTGATTTGAAACGAAGGGCTTTTGCATTAAAATAATCCATGAGCTCATTGAACAGATTGTAGAATCTATTGCCGCTGTATACATAGCACACAACAATGAACTCAATGTACCCGGCAGTTGGAAGCAGGGGATTCTGGGATAGGCAGCTCAGCGAAGAGAGAAACGATATCTTTCTCAAAAACATTTCAATAACGCTTGAGATCAGTCAACCGCGGTTTCCCCAGTTTTGTCTACACCGTATCTGCCTGTCCGCTGAAGTTTGGCTGATTGAATAGACGTTCAAAGCCTGCACTGAGGTTGATATAATTTCGAAAGACTTTGAAAAGATCAAAGGTTGCCGGTTCTAAGAGAAAGAGCCAGATAACCCCGAATTCTTCCAATTAGCTGTGTAATGCTACCCTCAGAGAAAGCAGAGGCTAGATTTACTCATTAAAGCCCAGAGATTCACACGGTTCAGAGACACTTCTACTGAAATATTGATTTTTGTTTAAATTCAATGCACACTTATAGCCTTTTATATTTAATTGTGCCAGGATATCCACTCAAACTTTCAATTGTAGTAAAAACTGCCATCTTCATTAGAAGCATGCAAATGAGGAAGAAAATAAGCAGAGGGAAGCATTTCGGTGAAAAGCGGCCTGTTTACACATAACACCAGCATTCCTTTGATTTTTCTTCAGATAAAAAATGACAGAAATGCATGGTACAAGGTTGTCAATGAATTTATACGGATATTAAATATATTCTGAATGTTTTGAGAATTTATTTTAATCAATGCTGCAGTGAAATTCTGCGTGGGATGATCCAGGCACGCAAATGCCTTCCTGTCTTTTATCCAAACAACACACCACGTGCAGTCAGAAGTATGTCCAGCAAAATGGCTTCCAGTTTTCAGAGATTGCACAAGACGAGTTGCTTAAAACTACAAGCGCTTTAGTCAAAAAAAATTTTTTAACAGTCAAACATGTTTAAAAAAACAGAGTTCAGCCATCACCCCCCTTCTCTCTGAAGCACAATGGCACAAACCGTCAAAAGAAAGATTACAACGAAAAAGGCAGGTTTATTTGAGTACGGCCAAAGCATTGTTTTACTTTACTTTGTTCCGTGTTCAGAGAAGACGGATGAAGGCCTTGCAGAGGAATATTATGCGCTCGTAATAACCAGGCCTCAGTGAAAAGAATCAAGCGGTAAGGTGCGATTACGGGCAGAAAATAGCAGCAGCTTACTTTAATGAGATTTCTGGCTGTGGCCACAGCTGTTATCTGTAACACACTCTCCCTGATCTCTGACCCACCAATTTGCGGCCCTCCTGGTAATGAGATTGATCCCTCTTCCCTAAAACAGGGGCAAAGCAGGTGCAAACATCATTTACGAACCAGCGCTCCCCCCCCCCACTCCACTCCCAAACCCCCCCCCCCCACACCCCGACCCCCCCCCCCCAGAAGTGCCTTTCCTGCCTGACAGACAGATACACACACTCACTCACAAACACACACACATTATACAGCCACACTCACACATGCACACACACACATGTTCACAGCCACGCACATACACACACATATACACACACATTTTACAGCCACATAAACTCACACATGCACACCCACATGTTTACAGCCACACACACACATACATACACACACATGTTTTACAACCACACGCACACATTTTAAAGCCACACACACAAACACACACACATGTTTACAGCCACACACACCATTTACAGCCACACACACACACACACGTTTTACACCCATACAGGGACCCGAAGAATTTAAGATAGCTGCTGGGGACATTTGCATCTCAAATTCTCTGCTGCGGTGGCCACTTTGCGCAGTGCCCTGGCTGCATGATAATGTGTTAAAGACACAGGCCCTTTTTGTTCCTGTCTGTGGGTTCGTTTCACACAGCCCTTCCTGTGCTCTGGCCCAGATAAAAGATTACATCTGTCTGGGATGGCCTTAAATCATGCCTGCGTGTCCTTATTTTGGTGATAACACCGTCAGACAGACAGACAGACAGACAGACAGACAGACAGACACACACACACACACACACACACACACACTGCCTGTTGTGCGAGGCTTTAGTCAGAATATGTTATGCTTGGGGAAAGATCCCTAAATTAATTATATGTGGTAAATTATGTAACTTGGAAGCGAACTCAATGCGATTGACACATTCAGGGGTATTTTGGAAAGGAAATGGAAACAACATCAATATTAATTAAGCTTGTCTAGCTTTATTATGTTAAACTGTACCGTAAAAGCCGCGTCGCATAAACCTCCAGCCATAAATTTAAGCTTCACATTTTCTCCATGCAAGATTGTGAAGTCGATAGCCCCTATTTCTTGACGCTTTCCCGGACAACATGATGGTGGACAGACAACTGTCGTCACATAAGGAGAGCCATTTGCGTATCCCATAAATTTATCATGCGCCAAGGACCTTACAAGGCGGAGACATGGAGAGAAAAAGAGGCGTACATCTGTACGCCAGCTGACCCCAAAGGGCGGAGCCACGTCTATGATTGGGCAGAAAAGAGGAAAGTGGGTGGGTGTTACACGTAACATCCAATGAGCCGCCTACCTTCCAGATGGATTGAGTGCGCTGCACAAATCACGACCGTCAGCGGGTGGGGTTATGGGAATGGGGCGGGGTTACAACCGGAAGTGTCTCGCGACTGGTTTGGCTGTCATCTGCTGTAGCTTCGGTAGGTTTCGAGGAGAGAGGACGGTGGTGAGGAAACGCAGGAAAGGAAAAAATATAAATGCAGTAATAAGAAAATGCCAGCCACCATGAAACCGACCACGAAGCATATTTGACTTGTATACGGTTGGCGTTGTATTAATAGAATCTAAAGGACTGACTATCCTTGATGTAAATTTGTTAACGTTAGCTAGCTCGCCGAATAGTTGCAAAAATAAGATAAGGCTGTGTCATTGAGCAATCGGGACACGGACAAGACAGTAATACATCGTGCTAGCTGTCTGTGATTTCTATTTTCTATAGTTTTGCGGAATTTCAAGGATCCATCCAATCGCTGACCAATTAGCCTGCTAAGGGAGCTTAATTTGGAACGGAGCGGATCTCATCGGAGACGTCGCTTTGGAGACAAGGGTACGAAAAGGTGAAAAGTGTTTATTTTTGACGACACCAACGTCGACTTTTTAAGACCCTGCCCGTAAACCCTTTTCCCTACTGGTTACGTAGAAATATATGAAACAGTGGAAAATTTGGCCCAGATCTCGAACAAACCGAAGACGTCATCAGCATTATCTTATGTTAAATGGTTGTTGCTGGTGCCTTTTAAAAGGGAAGATAATTCGAAGGTGTCGGTATCAAGCAATTGACAACACGAACATTAATCGAATTCATTATGTGGGTAGATCATATCTACCTTTCCTAAGTTAGTGGCCGATGACATTTCCAAAGGCGTAGCAAATTATTGTTCGTTTTCTAGCTGACTTGCTGCATGACTGCAAACTAGATCGAATAGAGCAAACGTTAGCTCTAGCTCACAGCTAGCTGCTAACGTTCACTGTATTTGTGTAGCTAATCGCTTACGTATTTCCTTGGACACGCTTCGGGACTAATATGAAGGCATTTGAAAGTAATTATTGTTGGATACGTGTTGTTATTTACATTCTAATCACCAGCGAATTGCCGGACAAAAGTAATTTGATTTTATAATGACAGCAGTGAACTAGATCTGCAGTAGCTATTAAGCTAACTAACTACTAGCTAGTTGTCAGTCGAATTACATTTAATTTCGACAGAACACGTCATCAAATAACTTAAGCGCTTTTCTGTGATTTGTTTCTCTCTTCCAGGAAATTAAGACAACCGAATAAAACACTGTCAGGGGAGAAATACCGGAGCACTAAATGGGGGATTACGGGTTTGGAGTCTTAGTGCAGAACAACACTGGTAACAAATCGGCTTTCCCAGTTAGAATTCACCCACATCTGCAGCCTCCGCACCACCAAAATGCGTCTCCCAGCTCCACGGCTTTTATAAACAACAACACGACCGCTAACGGCAATAATGGTGGATCTGCGTGGCTGTTTCCCGCAGCAGCCGCTCATAGCAACATGCAAGACGAGATCCTGGGGTCAGACAAACCCAAGGCCCAGCAACAGGAAATACAAGAAACGCAAGAAAAGCAGCAGCAGTCTCCAGCCCAGCAGGAAACGGGCATCATCTCGGAGCTGGAGAACGCGAGGTCGGAGGAGAGCAAGGGGGAGAACGGCTCTGTCGACGGTAGTAACGGTAAGGAGAAGCTACGTATGGAGTCCCCCGTTTTGACCGGGTTTGATTACCAGGAGCCGTCGGGCCTGGGAACCGGCGTACAGTCCAGCGCGGCCTCCTCTTCCTCCCTGACCGGCTTCAACAACTGGTCCCCCGGCGTCCCCCCGAACCCGTCTGCCATGATAAACGAAGACGTCAGCTTCTTCAACCCCGCCGCCTCCGCCGCCAGCAACGGGCCGCTGCTTTTCCAGAACTTTCCGCACCACGTCAGCCCCGGGTTCGGCGGAAACTTCTCCCCCCAAATTGGGCCGCTGTCCCAGCACCACCCGCCTCCGCACCCCCACTTCCAACACCCCCACAGCCAGCACCAACCGCACCGGCGCTCCCCGGCCAGCCCCCACCCACCCCCCTTCCCCCACAGGAACGCTGCCTTCGGCCAGGTACCCCACCTGGCCAACAGCCTGAGCAAGGCCGCCTCGCCCTGGGGCAGCTACCAGAGCCCGTCCCCCACCCCCTCCTCCACCTCCTGGAGCCCAGGCGGGGGCTACGGCAGCTGGGGGGGCTCCCAGGGCCGCGAATACCGCCGCGGGCTCAACGGAGGGGTGACGCAGCTCAACTCCATCTCGCCGCTGAAGAAGTCGTTCCCCAACAGCCACGCGTCCTCGCAGAAGTACCCCCGCGCCGGCTTCAACCAGAAGTCCTGGATGGAGGACAGCATGAGCCGCAGCGAGAACATCTTCCCCTTTCAGGTGAGCCGCTGTCCTCTCTATCTCACAAACCCCCACCGAAATGGCCCCTAAGACAGTCTTAAATAGCAGTGTTATTGGGGTTCTATCATGTCAAGGCACTGTTCTTTAGTATGGATGGGCCCCCCTGGTCTTTCGGTGTTGAGTTCGGACCTTTCCAGGGCCGATTGTGGCTGGTAGCTCCTCGGGGGAATGTGCAAATGGCTCCAGCGGCGCCCAGGTCTGATTGCAGACTGGTGCCCGGCCAGAAACACCCCAGAAACACCTCGGAGCCCTAAAATGCTGTGAAATGATAGTGTTAGTGAGGCTGCTGGGTGTCTCATCCCCTGAAGGCCCCGAGGTCTGTAGGTATTCATCCCAGAATGTTCCGGCTCGGGCAGCCCCTCAGGGGAACGCCCGGGCGATTGGCTCATGTCGCCCAGGTCTGATCACATGACCTCAGTGTGAAAGTAAACAGCAGCGATGTCACCTGTCTGGAAGGAGAGAGCGTGCGGGTCTGCGGGCTGTGCATGAAAAACTATATATATATATATGGTTATATATAACAAGTATGCGAAATGCAGGCCTAGGTTGTATTTTTTTTTCCTGTTTTATGCAACCTTGCTGCTGCTCTGCCGTGCCTAATCTGATTATTGGCAGGCTTTCCCGTGGCCTTGTTTGATTGATGCAGCACCGTAATAGATCAAAGCCGTGCGCTGCGACTGCCATGGGCAGGGTGAGTAATGCAATGTTTCCATTCTGGCTCTGAAACACACTGCCATTCTGGCTCTGAAACACACTGCCATTCTGGCTCTGGCTCTGAAGCACACTGCCATTCTGGCTCTGAAACACACTGCCATTCTGGCTCTGAAACACACTGCCATTCTGGCTCTGAAACACTCTGCCATTCTGGCTCTGAAAAACACACTGCCATTCTGGCTCTGGCTCTGAAGCACACTGCCATTCTGGCTCTGGCTCTGAAACACACCGCCATTCTGGCTCTGAAACACTCTGCCATTCTGGCTCTGAAACACTCTGCCATTCTGGCTCTGGCTCTGAAGCACACTGCCATTCTGGCTCTGGCTCTGAAACACACCGCCATTCTGGCTCTGGCTCTGAAGCACACTGCCATTCTGGCTCTGAACGCCATGCCTAGCTGATACAGGAATAGCGCAAGGGCAAGTGAGACTACATCAGCAGATCTGCCGGTCGCCCGCAGCGGGGAGTATTCTCCTGTGCTCCTGCTCCGCGCCTGAGCTCCGCTGAGCAATTAGCGCTCATTCTGGAAGTCGTCAGCTGTTATCACAAACGGATGTGACAGATGCTGTTGTACGTGTGCTTCCTCTCTCCGTCTCTGCGCTCAGATAATGTGCCGTCTGTAATGACCTGTAAAAGACTAAATTCGGAATCGGCTCCCGTTTCCTTGGTTCCCCGAAACCTCAGGCCTCCGGCTTGGTTATGGTGGATAATGAGCTTATTTTATTGATCGGGGATTGACGAGGCAGCTGTGCCGGGTGGGAGGAGCAGGGCCTGCTGGGTAATGTAGTAAAGCTGGGCCTACGAGCCCAAATGCACTGCTGTCTCTGCCTGTACCAGCCTTGGGCTTCCTGCGCTTCTCTGGGGTTTTGTTCATTTTGGGGAATGCAGAAGAACGGTGCATTTAATGCGACAGTGGGTCAGGTGGGTCACTAGCGTGTTAGGACGGTGCATTAGCGTGTTAGCGTGTTAGACATTACATTACATTATTGACATTTGGCAGACGCTCTTATCCAGAGCGACGTACAGTTGATTCGACTTAGCAATGCAGGGTTAAGGGCCTTGCTCAAGGGCTGTGCAGATTTTATTGTGGCTACACCGGGATTAGAACCACCGACCTTGTGTATGCCAGTCATTTACCTTAACCACTACGCTACAGGCCGCCCCGTGTTAGGACAGTGGGTCAGGTGCGTTGGCGTGTTAGGACGGCGGGTCAGGTGCGTTAGCGTGTTAGGACGGTGGGTCAGGTGCGTTAGCGTGTTAGGACGGTGGGTCAGGTGCGTTAGCGTGTTAGGAAGCTGGGTCAGGTGCGTTAGCGTGTTAAGACGGTGGGTCAGGTGCGTTAGCGTGTTAGGACGGTGGGTCATGTGCGTTAGCGTGTTAGGACGCTGGGTCAGGTGCGTTAGCGTGTTAGGACGCTGGGTCAGGTGCGTTAGCGTGTTAGGACGCTGGGTCAGGTGCGTTAGTGTGTTAGGACGCTGGGTCAGGTGCGTTAGCGTGTTAGGACGCTGGGTCAGGTGCGTTAGCGTGTTAGGACGGTGGGTCAGGTGC
>NC_083762.1:1327468-1339968 GCF_963514075.1 Conger conger | reverse complement strand
ATAATTCAACGGGACAGAACATTCCCGTATAATTCAATGGGACAGAATGTTCCCACATAGTTCAAACAGGACAGAACATTCCTGCATCGTTCAAACAGGACGGAAAGTTCCCGTATAATTCAATGGGACAGACCGTTCCCGTATAATTCAACGGGACAGAACGTTCCCATATAATTCAACGGGACAGAACGTTCCCGTATAATTCAACGGGACAGACCGTTCCCGTATAATTCAACGGGACAGACCGTTCCCCTATAATTCAACGGGACAGAACGTTCCCGTATAATTCAACGGGACAGAACGTTCCCACATAGTTCAAACAGGACAGAACATTCCCGCATCGTTCAAACAGGACGGAAAGTTCCCGCATCGTTCAAACAGGACGGAAAGTTCCCGTACAATTGAACAGGACAGAATGTTCCCACATAGTTCAAATAGGAGGGAACATTCCCACATAGTTCAAACAGGACGGAGCGTTCCCACATAGTTCAAACAGGACAGAACATTCCCGCATCGTTCAAACAGGACGGAAAGTTCCCGTATAGTTCAACAGGACAGAACGTTCCCATATAATTCAAACAGGACAGAATGTTCCCGTATAATTAAAACAGGACAGAATGTTCCCGTATAATTAAAACAGGACAGAATGTTCCCGTATAATTAAAACAGGACAGAATGTTCCCGTATAATTCAAACAGGACAGAATGTTCTCGTATAATTCAAACAGGACAGAACGTTCCCGTATAGTTCAAACAGGACAGAACGTTCCCGTATAATTCAACAGGACAGAACGTTCCCACATAGTTCAAAAAGGACAGAACGTCCCTGCATCGTTCAAACAGGACGGAAAGTTCCCGTATAATTCAATGGGACAGAGCGTTCCCGTATAATTCAACGGGACAGAACGTTCCCATATAATTCAACGGGACAGAACGTTCCCGTATAATTCAACAGGACAGACCGTTCCCGTATAATTCAACGGGACAGAACGTTCCCACATAGTTCAAACAGGACAGAACATTCCTGCATCGTTCAAACAGGACGGAAAGTTCCCGTATAATTCAACAGGACAGAACGTTCCCGTATAATTCAACGGGACAGAACGTTCCCGTATAATTAAATGGGACAGAACGTTCCCACATAGTTCAAACAGGACAGAACGTTCCCGCATCGTTCAAACAGGACGGAAAGTTCCCGCATCGTTCAAACAGGACGGAAAGTTCCCGTACAATTCAACAGGACAGAATGTTCCCACATAGTTCAAATAGGAGGGAACATTCCCACATAGTTCAAACAGGACGGAAAGTTCCCGTACAATTCAACAGGACAGAATGTTCCCACATAGTTCAAATAGGAGGGAACATTCCCACATAGTTCAAACAGGACGGAGCGTTCTCACATAGTTCAAACAGGACAGAACATTCATGCATCGTTCAAACAGGACAGAACGTTCCCGTATAGTTCAAGCGGGACGGAGCGTTCCCGTATAGTTCAAACAGGACAGAATGTTCCTGTATAATTCAAACAGGACAGAATGTTCCCGTATAATTCAAACAGGGCAGAACGTTCCCGTACAGTTCAAACAGGACGGAACTTTCTGGTGTATTTCATTCTAGAGCCGTGTGAACAGGGAATGTTGGTTTGAGACACCGGTCACTCATACCCAGCGGCCCAGTCTGCAGAGATGCTTCTGCTCTGCCCCTGCGCTGTGCTCTGCCCCTGGGCTGCGCTCTGCCCCTGCGCTCTGCCCCTGCGCTCTGCCCCTGCGCTCTGCCCCTGCCCTGTGCTCTGCCCCTGCCCCTGTGCTCTGCCCCTGCCCCTGGGCTGTGCCCTGTGCTCTGCCCCTGCCCCTGGGCTGTGCCCTGTGCTCTGCCCCTGGGCTGTGCCCTGTGCTCTGCCCCTGCCCCTGCCCCTGTGCTCTGCTCTGCCCCTGCCCCTGTGCTCTGCCCGGCGTGACACTGTGGCCCACGCTGCTCCGTGAACGCTTCTCTGCGCTGCGCTTACCCTCTGCCATTATCCACTCCTCCCTTTCTCCATCTTCTGTTGTCCTTCCTTTCTCCCCGCTGCCGTGTTTTCTCGTCGTGGAGAGGAGCGTTTATGCGGTAATTGCCGGTTTGCCGTGTTTTGACACTTTCAGAAGCGCCGCTCTGTGGTGATGTGGTTCCCACGGGAACGCCAGCCATCCACACCGCTCAGAACCGCGCGGTCGTCTGTGGTGCCGATTGGCCGTTTGAATGAGGAAGTATCGGATTACTGGTCCGGTCCGGTCCGGTCTCGGGGGTGTCCCCCGGGCTGGTCTGGGTTTCAGCAACAGAACCAGGGCCCGCTTTCACAAAGCAGGATTACAGAATTGGCTGGATAACTGCACTGAATAAAACCAGGAACCCTCCCAAATCTGGAACGTGGACTTAAGTAAGAGCTGTTGTGGGTTCTACTCAGTGCAGTGTTCCTGCTAACTGTGTCATCCTGCTTTGTGAAATAGGCCCTGGTCTTGACGCTAGTACCCTGTACTGTTTCTTGTAAACCTCTGCAGATTGATTAGAGGATCACAGGAGGCTTTACATCTGAGCACGCATTCCCCCGCGGGTCGCACTGCACCGGTGACGGTGAATTATCGGTGGATCTTTAGAAGGTATTTTGGTAGCGAGATTGGAAATCCGGCCAGTTTGGGATTTCATATTCCGTATTTATTTATACTCTGCATTTCGCAGGAGAGCTGTAAGTGTAGGTGTGTGTGGGAGGCATTGGGGTTGGAGATGAGAACAGGCCGAATTTCTTGCAGCCAAACCCGCACGGAGTGTCTGTGAGCCCTGGTGGCTTGCTGGCTTCTCTGCGTTATCTGTGAGGTCTGGTCCAGCAGGACTCCGTCATGCCATCTCGGACGCCTGCCGGTCGCTCCCGTTTGTCGTGCTGCTGACGGCCTGCGTGTGTGTCGAGTCACGCCGCCTGTGTGCGCTGTTTCTCACGGACAGACGAGCAGCTCTTCCTGAGCAGATGTTAAGAGCGCTGGACCTGAACATTAAATCATGAGACAGCCTGCAGCCTTGTGGCTACGGTACGTGACTGAGACCCAGAAGGTTGGTGGTCCAGGGGGGGAATGTCTCCTGCTCACTTTGGATAAAAGTGTTAACTAAATGACTGTAATGGGTAATCTATGAACCGACTTGACTCCAGTCCCTAAAGTGAGGAGCCTCACCCGTGGGCCCTGACTCTTATTTCTGCTTTAAGCAAGATGGAGAAACTTTTAGCTGCCTAAAAAAAGAAAACCCAGAATGCATTTCACCACCCCTTTATCTGCATTGATCAACATCTCTGCATGCTGGGGTTTGGAGTCTTGAGAGCTCTTTGCATGCTGGGGTTTGGAGTCTTGAGAGCTCTTTGCATGCTGGGGTTTGGAGTCTTGAGTGTAGGGATCTCGTGTCTGTTGCTGCCGGATTCTTACAGACTTTCCTGTAAACACTTTGTTTATGGAGTCGTTTGGTTTGTTCTTAATCTCGCGGCCTAATTAGCCGCCACTGGAACGGGCTGTGCCCAGGTTTCCACAGCGTCGCGGAACTTCAGACGGAAAATTAAAAATGTTTTGACGACACGTCTCTGAAGCAGAATAACAGACTGAATTGTGAATAATTGGGCTGCGTTCATATTGAGCTTTTTCACGCAACTGCAGCTTCACAATTCATGCTTTTTCACCCATTCTCTCTCACTCTCACTAACACCCTCTCACTCTCACACCCTCAGTCACACACACACACACACTCACACACACACCAACGATGAAAGTCAGCCATGCAAGGCGCCAACCTGCTCGTCGGGAGCAATTAGGGGTTTGGTGTCTTGCTCAGGGACACTCCAGCACTCTTTGCCCAGGGCGCCAGGGACTGAACCGGCAAAAGAAAACAATTATCAGGGTCTGGAGTAGAAAACGGTACAAAAGAGGTGCAGTCTCCACCCTGAGTGTGTTTGGTGTGCCACGCCTGAATTTACACTGAGCTCAGGCCACGCCTGAATTTACACTGAGCTCTGAGCTCAGCCTGAATTTACACTGAGGTTCAGGTTAAACAGGCTGAAAGAGCCGGGTGCTTCTCCAGGGTCTGGTGTTTGGTGAAAGCAGTGGTCTTGCTGAGGCTTGGTAGCTCATGGCGCGGGCTGCAGGAGGATCGGTGCAGTATCTGCAGTGCGTGTATGTGGCCATGCTGTCTGTGCGTCTGATCGGCAGGGGTGGTAAAGTCCAGGGGTCAGAAAGTAAAAGTCCTGCCCTGTGTTTCTTCCACCCATGAACTCTACCAGCTGGTTTCACTCATTAGTTCTCCCTCCTGGCTGAAGAATGGTGCTAATTAGAGAATCCAGGTGACTGGAAGAAAATGCTGGGGAGGACTTTTACTTTGTGAACCTGGATTTTACTCCTCTGTTCATTGGGAAGTTGAATCCCTGTGATTGGTGCTGCTGTGGCACATTCTGGCCTGTTGTCTGGATCTGTGCTTAAAGACAGAAGCTCATATGGCCGGGCTGTGCTGTAATGTACCTGTAGCTCTGCTAACCTGGTACACACTGCTAACATAGTACACACTGCTAACCCGGTACACACTGCTAACATAGTACACACTGCTAACCCGGTACACACTGCTAACATAGTACACACTGCTAACCCGGCACACACTGCAAACCCGGTACACACTGCTAACATAGTACACACTGCTAACATAGTACACACTGCAAACCCGGTACACACTGCTAACATAGTACACACTGCTAACCCGGTACACACTGCTAACATAGTACACACTGCTAACATAGTACACACTGCTAACATAGTACACACTGCAAACCCGGTACACACTGCTAACCCGGTACACACTGCTAACATAGTACACACTGCTAACCCGGTACACACTGCTAACATAGTACACACTGCAAACCCGGTACACACTGCTAACCCGGTACACACTGCTAACATAGTACACACTGCTAACATAGTACACACTGCAAACCCGGTACACACTGCTAACCCGGTACACACTGCTAACATAGTACACACTGCTAACCCGGTACACACTGCTAACATAGTACACACTTCTAACCCGGTACACACTGCTAACCCAGTACAGACTGCTAACCTGGTACACACTGCTAACATAGTAACATAGTACACACTGCTAACATGGTACACACTCCTAACATAATGTACTCTGCTAACATAGTTCACACTGTTAATACAAGTGTGCACTGCCAACGTAGTACACACTGTCAACATAATACCCACTGCTAACATAGTGCTCACTGTATCTGGAAGTGTTGGTGAATGCAATCACAGCATTTGAATGCAGTGAGTGCCATTGTGAGGCCGACAGCTGGAAACAGTAAATACCTAAAACATCGTCCATCACCCAAAAAAAACATACACTAATACTGAAATAATTAAACCCCAGAAAGAACTAGTAGTATGTAGTATGCACTACTGGCCACTTCCCTTAACCCCACATTGCTCCAGGGGGATCGGCCCCTGCTCAGTCTAATCTACCGTAAGTTGCTTTGCATGTAAGTGTCAGAAAAATAACTGTAATGTAACGTACCTGCTCAGTGTCAGGGAGGTATGTGTATGAGGTGAGTTTGAACGCCCTGTAAGATCTGTTCTTACTCTCTGGAAGGTAAAATGGCTGACGCGTCTCTGGAAGGTAAAATGGCCGACGCGTCTCTGGAAGGTAAAATGGCCGACGCGTCTCTGGAAGGTAAAATGGCTGACGCGTCTCTGGAAGGTAAAATGGCTGACGCGCGTCTCTCTGTTTTTGTGTGGAGCAGGAGCGCACCAGGTCCTTCGACGGCTTCAACATGCACTCTCTGGAGAACTCGCTGATCGACATCATGCGGGCGGAGCAGGACTCTCTGAAAGGTACCGCCAATCCCGCCAGTCATGTTTTTGCAGGCCGCCCTCCTGCCAGTCACGTGACCGTGTGCACGTGGGCCGCCCTCCTGCCGGTCACGTGACCGTGTGCACGTAGGCCGCCCTCCTGCCAGTCACGTGACCGTGTGCATGTAGGCCACTAACACACTGTGTGTTCGCATGCCTGTTCGGTGAAAATGTGGATCAGAAAGTAGTGTGCGTGAAAATCCCAGGAGATTTCTGAGATATTCAAACTGCCCTGTCTGGCACCAACAATCATTCCACGGTCAAAGTCACTTAGATCACATTTCTTCCCCATTCTCACAGTTGGTCTGAAAAACTGCTGAACCTTGTGAACACATCTGCATGCTTTTATGCATTTGGTTGCTGTCATATTATTGGCTGATTCAATATTTGCATTAACAAACCGGTGTACAGGTTCTACCTAATAAAGAGCTCACTGAGTGTAAAGGTCAGAAAGCAAATATAAAGCTACGTAATCGGATGTAGATGAAGCCGCCTGGGATATTGTTAAACTCCAGTTTGGATCGATCTTGTATGCACGGTTAAGGAGCCTGGGGTCTGTACCGTTTACAGTAAAGCTTAGTATTCCTCTTTATTTCTAAACACTGTGTCGATGGTCGTATTGAGCCTTCATGTGGACATGACCGTGAGCTTTTTTTGCTTGACTAAGCAGCCACTTCATGGCCTGTTTTAACACTAATTGTGCTCTTCCCCACTGAAGTGCACACCTGGGTCAAACACATAATGTTTTGAATTAAAATGCTCTTCTGTGCTCGATTGATCTTGCCTGGTGTAATTGAGCCGACCAAGAGGACCAGAAGGGTTTTTTTTTTTTTTTTTAATTAAAATTTTTATTTGCACTTAACATCAGGCTCAATCAATAAGACGTGACATACCTGCATGTTCAGGTGTTAAAGGTGCATGAATGCAGGGCCGCGGCCCAGGGCTGGGATCAGGTATACACTGGAGATGCCACGACACCAATACGGCCCAGAATCCACCCTCCAGCCCGGCACCGATCCGACACCACGCAGCCCACCCCGTGGTACCAGCCCATCCGGGTCTGCACTGTTTCACAGTACCTCATAAGTCCAGTACACCAGACACGCTCAGTAAAGCATAGAAAGGTATTTGAGTCAAAGTTAATTTCGTATTTGACTGAGGCCTGCTGCAGTGTAAATATACTGTACGGTGTAATATAACATGGCATCTGTAAACCAGGCTGCTTATCAGCTGCTCAGACCTCTGTGCTGAATTTAGAGTGACTGAGCACAGCTACAGTTCTCTTCAATTCAGCCCCCAAATAGCATATGAGGTAAACAACCCCCTAGTGGGAGAAAAACCCTCAAACAGTGGTGAGAAAAAACTCCCAGATGGGAAGAAATCTCAAGAGGAACCGGCTATAGGGGGATGCCCATCCTCTGCTGGCCTATAGGCTGTGATGATAACAGTTCAGGTATTAAACTATAAAGTCCACATGGATGGATGTAGAGTATGCAGTTCAGAGGGGGTGAGTCTGTTGGATGTAGAGTGTGCAGTTCAGAGGGGGTGAGTGTGTTGGATGTAGAGTGTGCAGTTCAGAGGGAGGGGGTGAGTCTGTTGGATGTAGAGTGTGCAGTTCTGAGGGAGGGGGTGAGTCTGTTGGATGTAGAGTGTGCAGTTCAGAGGGGGGTGAGTCTGTTGGATGTAGAGTGTGCAGTTCAGAGGGGAGGGGGTGAGTCTGTTGGATGTAGAGTGTGCAGTTCAGAGGGGGGTGAGTGTGTTGGATGTAGAGTGTGCAGTTCAGAGGGGAGGGGGTGAGTCTGTTGGATGTAGAGTGTGCAGTTCAGAGGGGGTGAGTCTGTTGGATGTAGAGTGTGCAGTTCAGAGGGGGTGAGTCTGTTGGATGTAGAGTGTGCAGTTCAGAGGGGAGGGGGTGAGTCTGTTGGATGTAGAGTGTGCAGTTCAGAGGGGGGTGAGTGTGTTGGATGTAGAGTGTGCAGTTCAGAGGGGGTGAGTCTGTTGGATGTAGAGTGTGCAGTTCAGAGGGGGGTGAGTCTGTTGGATGTAGAGTGTGCAGTTCAGAGGGGGGTGAGTCTGTTGGATGTAGAGTGTGCAGTTCAGAAGGGGATGAGTCTGTAGCTCCAGGATGTGGAAGCGTTGAGGTGTTATGTCTGTTTGTCTCAGCTGTGTTGTAGCAGCAGTAATCGTGCTGTAGTGTAGTTAAAGACCAGCGTCAGAAGAAGCCTGTGAGGACCTGCCTCGGACTCTGCACCGCAGACTGTGTGTGAGAGGCTAATGTGATCAGGGACCTAAATTGAGCTCTTGTAGGTGTGGTGGAAGTGCATGCTGCACTAGTTATGTCTGTCTGAACCCGGCGCTTGACGGCTGAGCAGACATCCATCTGGATGTCCTGTGTATACCCCTTCAATCTGGCCAGTCAAGTTTGGTTGCATTGCAGCATCAAATTTCAGAAATGGCTGCTATTCTGGAGAAATATACACTCACCGAGCACTTTATTTGGAACAACTGTACACTTATTCATGCGATTATCTAATCAGCCAATAATTTTTGGGCGTTGGGGGTGGTGTGTTCTGGGAGTTGGGGGCAGTGGGGGCGGTGTGTTCTGGGCGTTGGGGGCAGTGTGTTCTGGGCGTTGGGGGCAGTGTGTTCTGGGCGCTGGGGGCGGTGTGTTCTGGGTGTTTGGGGCGGTGTGTTCTGGGCGTTGGGGGCGGTGTGTTCTGGGTGTTGGGGGCAGTGTGTTCTGGGCACTGGGGGCGGTGTGTTCTGGGTGTTTGGGGCGGTGTGTTCTGGGCGTTGGGGGCAGTGTGTTCTGGGCGTTGGGGGCGGTGTGTTCTGGGTGTTGGGGGCAGTGTGTTCTGGGCGTTGGGGGCAGTGTGTTCTGGGCGTTGGGGGCGGTGTGTTCTGGGTGTTGGGGGCAGTGTGTTCTGGGCGTTGGGGGCAGTGTGTTCTGGGCGTTGGGGGCAGTGTGTTCTGGGCGTTGGGGGCAGTGTGTTCTGGGCGTTGGGGGCGGTGTGTTCTGGGCGTTGGGGGCGGTGTGTTCTGGGCGTTGGGGGCGGTGTGTTCTGGGCGTTGGGGGCGGTGTGTTCTGGGCGTTGGGGGCGGTGTGTTCTGGGCGTTGGGGGCGGTGTGTTAACCGTAACCGTAGTAACCGTAGTAACCCTAGTTACTGTAGGTCACTGTAGTAACGCAGCTCCCCGGTACAGCCAGGATTACTGCGGCTAATCTAGGTGGAGCTGGGCAGACTGCCTCCCTCTCTCTCTCTCTCTCCCTCTCTCTCTCCCTCCTCTCCCTCTCCTCTCCCTCCCTCTCTCTGTCCTCTGCCTCTCTCTCCCTCTCCCTCCCTCTCTCCTCTCCCTCCTGACCCCCTCTCTCTCCTCTCCATCCTGACCACCTCTCTCCCTCCCTCTCTCTCCTTCTCTCTTCTCTCCCTCCTGACCACCTCTCTCTCCCTCTCTCCCTCCCTCTCCCTATCTCTCCTGACCACCTCTCTCCCTCTCTCCTCTCCCTCCTGACCACCTCTCTCCCTCCCTTTCTCTCCCTCCTGACCACCTTCTCCTCTCCCTCCTGACTACCTCTCTCTGTCTCTCTCACTCACTCCTTCTTTCCCTCCTGACTGACCACCTCTGTTCTTACCATCCATTCCTCATTTTGTCCTCTCCATCTTATTCTCTCTCTCTCTCTCTCTCTCTCTCCTTCTGTCTCAGTTCAATTCAATATGGTTCATTGGCATGAAATGAATAAATATTGTTAAAGCATTATATATTTAAAAAAGCAAATGTAATGACAAATAATAATAATAAACTATTGAAAGCATTTCATAAATGCTCATCTCTCCAGTGTTCATGCTCTTGTTGGGTGTTCTCTCTCACTCTCTCCCTCGCTCCCTCTCTCTCTCCCTCTTGCTCTCTCTCCCTCCCTCCCCCTCTCTCTCCCTCTCTCATAGCTGTTCTAATACCTTCAGCAGCTCATCTCTTCTCCTAATGCTCTCTCTCTCTCACTCCATATAATGGTTCAGTTGTTTTTATTATCTTCAGCCTGAAGAGCTGTAGTATCTGTGGTGCTCTGTTGTAAAATGAAAACTTTGGTCTTCGCTGGGTTACTTTCTTACTCTGTGGTTTCTCCTGCGCAGTGAGTCGCTTTGCTTTAGGGAGCCTTCACCCTGAGTCACCGCCACCTCGGCCAATCAGATCTCACGCTGTAGTAGCGCTCAGTAAGTGGGCAGTTTGGAGACGACTCATCGCTGCCCAATTGCCTTCAACGCTCAGCGGCAGGTGTTCCAGTTCTTAAATTCTGCCCTCATGGTCGGGCGAACTTTTGGAAAATAACAGCTGTCCCTGTAGCTACCCCGTCTGTACACCAGTATAGGTAACCAGTGGAGGCTCTCTGTACACCAGTATAGGTAACCAGTGGAGGCTCTCTGTACACCAGTATAGGTAACCAGTGGAGGCTCTCTGTACACCAGTATAGGTAACCAGTGGAGGCTGTGTAGGACTGTTTTAACAGCACACAGTGTGTTTAGTTTACCCGCCCGAGGGATCTCCATAACCGGAGACTCTTTAAAACATGTGCTAATAGGACTTAACTGGTCACGTGACTCTAAGTGCGTGCCCTATAAACTCCACCGTGAAAGGGGCTTCCGGAAGCTTCCGTGAGGGGAAGCGGATGTTTAAATCGGCGGTGTTTTCTGTCATCCTGCAGGGCGGCTGGGATTCTCGCATGCCGGGGGGGACAGCTCTTTGCCCATAAACGGTACGTGCGTCTGCGCGCTCTCTCCTCTTCCCATGATGCAGTTGGGTTAGGCGTGCTCTGTGCCGTCTGCCCTGTGGTAGCGGTATCTACGGTAACGGCCTCTGAGTGGCGTGAGCGTGGAGGCGGGGCTTGCTCTGCTCATCACACATCGTCTCTTCTCTCCTTTCTCTCATGCAGCAAGGAATTATGGGAGACGACGAGGTAATGCCACTTTCAGTCTCAGACATGAGCTCTCTCGCTCGCTTTGGCTGCTTCTGTGTGTGTGTGTGTGTGTGTGTGTGCGTGCGTGTGTGTATTATACCCATGTGTGTGTATATCCCCATGTGTGTGTGCGCGCTTGTGTGTGTGTGAGTCTGTCTGTGTGTGTGTTTGTTTGTATACCCATGTGTGTATACCCTTGTTGTGTGTTTGTGTGTGTGTGTATGTGTATGTGTGTTTGTCTGTGTGTATACCCTTGTTGTGTTTTTGTGTGTATACCCGTATGTGTGCTTGTGTCTGTGTGCATGGCTGTTTTTATGCATTAATGTTGATCTGTGTGTGGAAACAAAAGCGGTAATGATGGTGTGGAAAAGTGTATTGGTCAGAACTGCACAACATGGAGCACCGTGGGGGTTTAGCACACATTCACACACACACACACACGTTCACACATGCACACGCACACACACACACACGCGCATGCATGCATGCACACACTCGCATATACACACGTCATCAGAACTGAAGTGATGAAGCGTAAAAGGCCAGTTTAGCAGCAGCGACAGAGCATTGCAGTGGTTTATACTCTGAGTGCCTTTGCACAAGGACAACCGTCTATGTCATGTGACGATGGAACGTCCATGAAAGTTCTGCATCTGTCTCTGGACTATAAACTTAAAGCAGATATGATCTCATGACCCAATAGAAAATAAGGTCAAAGTTCATTAAGAGACGAAAAGAGATGCAGCGGAGTGCTGCGTCACAGAGTGCCGTCCGCGCTGTTGTTTACAGATTATAAGAGAGGCTTCAGGGGGTGACCGAGATCCTCATTTCAGGTGCGTTACTGCATTACGGGGGATGTGTGGTGTGCCAAAACTGCTTGGAATTTGCTTTTGTTTATCGATAATCGGGATGAAAAATTGGATAAATCCCCTAATGCTCAAAATGCAATAAATTGTTTTTTTTTTTGTCTTAATACATCATCAAAGCAAATCAATGTCAGAAATGTTAAATGACAGATTTTGCATGGTAAAGCAGGAAGTGGTGTCCCGGGACGTCTCAGAGCCCCCCCCCCCCCCCCCGCTCCGCTCCGCTCCTCTCCCGAGATCAGCCCCAAAAATTTGGCTGTGGAGTGGTACAGACAGATTTGAATAACCGAACAGAAATGGAAAATAATCCGACACGTTTTCCCATGCCATCCGCCGCTCCTCGTCACATTGCACTGTTTAATGTTGTTGGGTCCTGCAGCGTGTTTAATGCCTGGGCTGGTTCATGTGGTGGAGGTGTGCTCCAATCAGACGTCTGCTCCCTGGCTGGGTGTGGGGTGTGTGGGGTGTGTCGGACTGACCTGTTATCCCTCTGAACTGAAGGGGGTGTGTTTCCAGATGATTTTGGGGTGATTATGAGTTATGAGTGCCTGCATGGTCAGTAAGGTGGGGAGTGATGTCAGAGTGATGTCAGAGTGATGATGAAGGGTGTGAGTGATGTCTGGGGGAGGGGGAGGGGGGGGTGTGGCTGATCTCAGAGGGGCGTGTTGTGATTGGCTGCCCCTCTGATTGACAGGTCACTCGTCACTGTTCCCCATGGAGGACGGGTTCGCGGATGAAGACCGGGCGGACCAGGGCGTGGCCGGGCTGGGCTTCCCCCA
>NC_083762.1:1279968-1319968 GCF_963514075.1 Conger conger | reverse complement strand
CAGCTTCCCCCGGCCGTTAGTGTTGGATATCCCTCTCTCACATGCTAACCTAATACCTCAAGCTTTGCTGCTAATATTTTGAGTAGGGTGTAGAGTAGACCCGCCTCCCCCCCCCCCCCCCCCCCCCCCCCGCCCTGCATATGAGAATCACTAAGGGAAAAGGTACTGAACAGCCTGGGGTCTGTGTGTGTGTTTAACAGGCAACCCTCCTGAGAGCCAATGAGAGGGCAGATCTGCTCCAGGCAACCTGCCAGAGAGCCAATGAGAGATCGATCTGTTCCAGGTTGCTAGCCTGAGAGCCAATGAGAGATCGATCTGTTCCAGGCTGCTAGCCTGAGAGCCAATGAGAGATCGATCTGTTCCAGGCTGCTAGCCTGAGAGCCAATGAGAGATCGATCCGTTCCAGGCTGCTAGCCTGAGAGCCAATGAGAGATCGATCTGTTCCAGGCTACTAGCCTGAGAGCCGATGAGAGATCGATCTGTTCCAGGCTGCTAGCCTGAGAGCCAATGAGAGATCGATCTGTTCCAGGCTGCTAGCCTGAGAGCCAATGAGAGATCGATCCGTTCCAGGCTGCTAGCCTGAGAGCCAATGAGAGATCGATCTGTTCCAGGCTACTAGCCTGAGAGCCGATGAGAGATCGATCTGTTCCAGGCTGCTAGCCTGAGAGCCAATGAGAGATCGATCTGTTCCAGGCTGCTAGCCTGAGAGCCAATGAGAGATCGATCTGCTCCAGGCTCCCTAGCCTGAGAGCCAATGAGAGTGGGTCTGTTCCAGGCTGCTAGCCTGAGAGCCAATGAGAGATCGATCTGTTCCAGGCTGCTAGCCTGAGAGCCAATGAGAGATCGATCTGCTCCAGGCTCCCTAGCCTGAGAGCCAATGAGAGTGGGTCTGTTCCAGGTTGCTAGTCAACGGGAGAGCAACTCCCATCCCGCCCGTCTGCGTCCTGCGCGCCTCCTGGAGACGTTAGCACGTTAGCGGCGTAGCTCCGCGGCAGCATGCGATACAAAATGGCCGCTCCGCTCTCTGCATGCGCTGAGGAGGCAGATGCACCCGCTCGCTTTCATAGGGAAGGGTGGGGGGGGCGAGACGGGCAAACCAAAGACCAGGGCTCGTGACATCGTTAGGGTGAGAGGTCAAAGGTTAGCAGTCTGAAGACGCCCAGAGGTCGGGGACAGTCGAAGAGGCGTTTAACCTTCCAAAGGTCCAAACAGAGACGTCCTAGCACGTTAGCACGTTAGCCAACACGACCCGAACGGAGAAGAAGACAAAAGAAAAAAAAAAAACTAAACAAAAACAAAGAAACGCAGATGGAATTCTGGGTAATCACAATAGCATCCTGGGTTTGCTAGCTTGTCAGGGATTTCGTGCTGAAATATAACTTCTTATACTAGTGAGAACTGAATCGTTGCGCTGGCTGGGCGGCGTTCCTCATGACGCCGTCTCGACCATGACTTGAGTTAGTGGGGGCGCTGGAGGAACATACTAGAACACTTTTTGAAGAATTTGCTGTTAAAGAGAAAAAAATGATTGTTTTATACGTGGCCAGCTGGTTTTTGGTACAGTGTTTTCTAGCTGAATTATTTTTGTCATGCACATATAAACATTTATTATGCACTACTTTTCTATATCTTTCTTTCCAGCTGTCATTTTAGGCACATTTTTCACGAATGGGAAGACTCCTTTTTGCAATACCTCAATTTTTCACCTTGTGAAAAGTAGCTTTTGTACTTTTGTTACTGAGAGATCTGCATATATGGTGAAGTTCATTTAAAAGAAAAAAGATTTAATGATTTTAATATATATATTATTTTCGATTCTGTTTTTTATACCCGTCAGGGCAGAGGGAACCTTTGTAGCTGTACACGCGTGCGCTGGTAGTGTTGTGACAAAGTCCTGCAGAGGAACGATCAAAGTGTATTGCTGAAGGTCATATCTTTTACACTCGGTGTTTGCTTAAACAGAGAAAATCTGGGATTATTATAGCATGAGAAGAGTGATCTGTACACTACAGTTAGTATTTGTAAACATGCATTGGGCACCTGTCTGTTCTGGATTAACCACGGTAGTGACTGCCCTAACTGTGGGCAGCAGGAATATAACCATAGTATGAAAAATGCTGGCCTGGTTTATGTTCGGCTGTATCTTGTGTCACAAGAATGGATGTTTGATGTTAAATATTTTGCCTTTTAAAATATATATCTATATTCTTGGGCTGCCAACTAGGTCCTTCTGTAATCTTTAGTATGCATGACATAAAATAAATACAGGAATTAGCTTTTGAAAATTAACTGTCGTGATTGTGCTCTAGGTGTTTCAAAGTTTTACTTTTTTAAAGCCCCGCCCCCGCCCTGCCCCGCCCCGCCCCCTGCCCCCCGCCTGTCATGTGTTGCTGTGTCTGCCTTCCCCATACACAGAGCTCACACACACACACACTCACACACACACACACACACACACACACACACACACACACACTCGCACACATGCACACAGAGCTCACACACACACACATACACACACACACACACACACACACTCGCACACATGCACACACTCACACACTCTCTCTCACACTCACACACTCACACACACACACACACACACTCGCACACATGCACACACGCACACATACACACACTCACACTCACACACTCTCTCTCACACTCACACACTCACACACACACACACACTCGCACACATGCACACACGCACACTCGCCCACATACACACACTCACACACACTCTCTCTCACACACACACACACACACACACACAAACTCTAAATCTATTTTGCCGTGCAGGACTTCTTATAGGACACTGTTGGAAAGACTTGATCTCTCACCCCTGACCGGGGGACTCTAAGACTTGAATGTGGTAAAATGTCACAAGTTAAACTTGGAGTTATGATGTGCAATACTTTTTTTCAGATCTTTTCAGATACGGAATCTTTGCAGTGTAATTCTTTAATGCCATTTTTAATTGCAGACATTTGAAGAAGATGTTGAGATGTTTTCCACAGTCATTTTCTACAGTTACTGTACCCTTTACATGCTGGTGTTTGTAAAAAAGAAATCAAAACTATTTGTACTAATATAAATGATTGAAGTTATTTTTAAAACAGTTTTGTGCTCATTTGCTTATTTTGTTTATTTCAAGCTACTGTGATTGACAGCATTGTAATTATTAGGTCAAAAAAATGTAATTAGCAGTTTATTGGTATATTTTTAATTGGAATGTAATTCATTTTTATAATTTTGATCAGATTTTTGTTATATTTTTGAGGTGAAGCTTTTAATATGTTAAAGTGTCTAGTTTTTACTAATTGCTATATTGTGCTCCACAATATATGGTTCACACTTTCAGAAGGAAAAAATATTTAAATATGTCTGTTAATGATGTTACTTAATGGCAAAATTTCAATAGTTTTTAACTGTGTATGGGAAGGTTGATGTATTTATTAATAGCATTTTTTTACTTAAGATATCACCTTAATTTTTATTATGTCATTTCTCATTTATAAGTTCCTATTTTTGTATTTTTCTTTCTAATTAAGTTATGTAATACAGATGTCCATATTTCTAGTTGGTCTGTAGAAGTGTAGTGAAACAAAAAAGAAAAGAAATCTAATCTAATGTTATTTAATTGTTTGCAGCCAACTATTTATAACAGTATGCATCATTTTTGAATATTTGTAATGTGAAATGTTGAATGAATAAAACTGTGAGAAGCAGCTGTGTGTGTGTGGTTCTGTGTGAGTGCGTGTGTGTGTGTGTGTGTGTGTGTGTGTGTGTGTGTGTGTGCGCGCGCGCGCGCGTGAGATAAATGCTTCTTTAGATGTTTCTGGAAGCCCGAGGGAGAGCTGTGTTGATCGCGTGTCAGAAATCTTAACTTGCGCCATCTCTTGTGCTTTCGGATCTGCGTGTATATTTATAACCGGAACCGACAGCAGCAGTGGCTTCTAGGAGTTCATTCAAGTTCGTTTTTTCGAATTAGTTTGACCATTTCATCCGCAATAACTCACACAGTGGACTAGAAAAGAGGCGAAATTATGTGCTGCTGATGTACGACACGGGTTTATATATGTATATTATTACATAACTGCAATGGGACGTGAATGCCAAACCGTCTTTCATCAGCCATATGTTTCTTTAAACAGCCTGATGGTCCGACGCCAGTACACTAAATAGTAGTGACGGTTGCAAACTGAAATTGCAGTCCTCGCCCTATAGAATACGGAACTGCACCACATACAGATGACCAGACACAGGAAGAGGAATCGAATAAATCGGGGGACGCTTTTAAGTGTCAGTTTGAAACCACATCGATGACGGATGTGACAGATAGCGAGCCACAGGTCGCTCATTTATACATCGCGTTAAAAAAAAATAATAATAATAATAATAATAATAATTCCGCTAAGGATGCGCTCGCATTTTTTTTGGCCCAAGAATTCTTTGGGAGCCTCCTCGTTTCTCCAAGGGGCATTTAGCTAATTGGAATCGCCTTAAAGATGGTGGACCTCCATCGATTTCAGTCGACTAACAAGGAGACAGTCACGAGGGAGGATAAAATAAGCGATTGAAAGCCCATTTGAATGATCAAAGATCCAATTATAGACACTAACACACACAGAGACAGACAGAGGCAGACCTTGTCCACCAGACTCACATTTAAAAATGGCTCCTGTACAGCTGTCCTGCAGCGTGTGGCCCGCACCTGAAGCCCCGACTCTTCCCAGCTGAGCGCTCCGACACCGGGGCCCTGCAGCCGTCTCCAGCCGGAGAGAAAATAACATGGAGACGAGCTCAGAAGCACACGGGCCAGGCACTTAGAAAGCGCTAATGGCACAGAAGGCTAACGTTTAGAAAGCGCTCATGGTACACAAGGCTAACACTTATAAAGCACCGATAGCACACAATGCTAACCATTCTGTAGCACACCTCGTAGCGCACAAGGCCAAGACTTCAGTAGTAGATTCTTATCATACAACACAAACCTTTCTACAGCACACTGATATCACACAAAGCTAACACTTCTGTAGCACACTGATATCACGCAAGGCTTAGCCTACAGTAGCATGCTCATAGCACACAATGCTAATCATTCTGTAGAATATTAGGCTAACCAAAGGAGAACACACCGATTCGAGTACTTTTGTCATTCCTTTCCAATCTGCAATCATTTGTGCAATTCGACATTCAGAAACATTATTATGTACTTCAAATATAAACCACGGTCGTATTGAATAAAGCTGTCTAATAGCGGAGATAAGCCTACTTGTATTAATCAAAGTATCTCTGCTAATTGTTGTCTTTACCTGTGATATTTATTTGCGTATTAGGATGTTTTGTTTGGCTAGGTAAGCAGTGTTTGGCTAGGTAAGCGGTTTGTTCATACATTTGCGTGTTGTGGTTTTACGATTAAATGGGTTATGGGTATGCACTTTGCAGTACATCGCTCTGGATAACAGCGTCTGCCAAATTCCATTAATGTAATGTAATGTCAATAGTAATGTGTGACTGGTGAAAAGTGAGCATTAGCGCCCCCTGGTGACTTTGGAAAGCAGGTATAACAGTACAACCCTGGTACTGGAGAGCGACAGGCTATGTTGGTTGTTCCATTGTAATAATAATCAATTCGAGTAGTTGATTACACAAATTTACCTGGATATGTGGGTCTGAACTGGCTGCTGATTTTAAGTTGAAAACAGTAAGAGCGCGTGGCTCTCCCGGACCTGGGTAGCAGACGCTTGTGGTATAAGCTTTCCCAAATTTCTGTGCTATTTTCCGTTTTTGGCTAGCTACTATATATAGCCATTCACCATTACCATTCATATCACCATTCGTAGCGGCACAAAACGACAGAAGTGGTGATAATTACCTCTGTGTACAAACAAAAAACCACAACAGCCAAGAACACTGTTAAGTGATGTGGGTTTAGGAAGAGGGTGAACGGAATGTGTATGTGTAGGGCACATTTTGAGGAAGGAGACGTGTTTCTATTATTGGTAACGTTTCAGTACTAATATGTGAATATGTAAATGTTTTATCTGAAGATAATACTGACGATATAGTAGTCCCGGTTCGTGTTATAGCCTTAGGCTACAGCACTAGCCGACTGGACCTCAAGTTAGCGCGGCTTCTTGCTCAGTGACCTGTTCCACCGAGTTCCCGCTACCGACCTGTCTGTCTTCTACCTGGGATACTAGTTGATAACATTAAATGGGTATTTTTTGGGGGGCATCAAATGTGACATAGCGGAATTTAACTAGCTAGATTAGATTCGTTAGATTTGTAGCTCTAGGCTATAACGTGGGCAAAATGTGAATAGCATTTTTTATGGCTGCATGTTTGTGATTATGTCCTGCTAGCTAGGACACCTAGTAGGCCTAACAAAAACGGTTATAATTCACGAGGGAACAATAGATAACAAGCTAGCCTGCTGTGAAGTTACCTGGGTATGTTATTTGTTATTACGTTCGCACTTAAAGATATATTCATCCTGAAAAAAACTTTTTGGCCCTCGTTTGGTCTCTGAAGTGACCGTAGGAAAGGTTAACATTTGGCAGGTGTGACTTACCGTTGCTGTGGCTACTGGCAGGAAACTGGTTTTCACCTACATTACGCCACTTCTTTTTCAATATGGTGGCGATAGAAAAGCCAAATCTATTGGGGTTGTGCACCCCATTCAATAGGTTCGGTGGTGATGGACGTAGCCTAAGTCTGTTTTGTTCTAAACTACATTCACCCTAACAAAAATCCAAACCAAATCAACATGGACACAGTGCTCTGAAACCAGCCTTAAGAAATCACTCCTGCATCCTGTGAATTTCAGCTGCTGGTCTCCAGAAATGTATAGCTCAAAAGACATGGGTGTCTGAAGAGGCGCTTGCCTACTATTGTGTACACAAGTTGTATGCCAGTGAACAAACAATAGTAGGCAAGTGTGCTGATTAGGACACGGCTACAGTTCCTAATTTCCACCAGCAGGTGGCGGTATAAACCTTAGATCTCCCTGCTCAACTAACTGATTCTCCGGCGCCCTGTTCTGACTTTCCTGTACATCTCATTCAACAGCTAGAGATCAGGGACAACTTGCAGTTGACTGGACTAAGCAGGGGATAATCCTCCCTGGAGCAATGCAGGGTTAAGGGCCTTGCTCAAGGGCCCAGCAGCCGTGCGGATCTTATCGTGGCTACACCGGGGCTTGAACCACCAACCTTCCGGGTTGTCCACCTCTGCTGTTTGGACAACCAAAGCACAAATCCTTGACTTTCCCCACTGTATCTGATGGGATGTAAGCATGAGCAAGTATTCATGGATGTAATCTTTTAGCAGTGGAATGTGTTTGGAAAACAAGCACGCTGTTGTATTCAGATGGCATTGCAGACACACTGAAGCATGCAGACATGGGCTGAAGGCAGCGGCACACAGCTCCAGTCCTGGAGGGCTGATTTGTGGGCTGGCTGTTTGGGTTCCTGGACAGGACATTGAAAGCTGATCTTGAACGGTATATGTCTGGCTGCACGAGGTGAAGCCGCCTTTGGCAAGTTCAACTCTGAAGAAAAGTCAAAGAGATCAGATGTAAGCACTATTGCACTGCCCTATAGCGCAGTTTCTGTCTCACGGATACATACACACTATTATTAAAAATTGTTATTTAAAACCGCCATGCAGATCACTGTGTTACGTGTAGGATGAATCGTTTTACAGTGTCTGTGTGGCTCGTCGGTGATCTCAGGTGATGTTGAGTTCTGTGCCAGCTTATCTCCTATGTGCCGCCCTGCTGAAAAAAAACAGCTCAAGCTATGTTTTGAAACAGCTGGTAGCTGATTGACCAGCTCATACTCAGCTAGACCAGCTTTATGACCAGCTTGACCTGCTCAATTTTAAAGCTGATTAGGCTGGTCGAGCTGGATTTTACAGCAGAGCAATTCCTGCTGAGAAACCCGGCTAACACACGTCCTGACAGACAGTCTTATAGACAGTCAGGCAGACAGACAGACAGTCTTATAGACAGACAGACAGACAGTCTTGTAGACAGACAGACAGTCTTATTGACAGACAGGCAGACAGACAGACAGACAGACACACACAGGCAGGCAGACAGACAGACAGACACACACGCAGGCAGGCAGACAGACAGACAGACACACACACAGGCAGGCAGACAGACAAACAGACAGACACACACACAGACAGGCAGACAGACAGACACACACAGACAGGCAGGCAGACAGACAGACAGACACACACACAGACAGGCAGGCAGACAGACAGACACACACACACACAGACAGGCAGGCAGACAGACAGACAGACACACACACACACAGACAGGCAGGCAGACAGACAGACAGACACACACACAGGCAGGCAGACAGACAGACAGACACACACACAGGCAGGCAGACAGATAGACAGACACACACAGGCAGGCAGACAGACAAACAGACAGACACACACACAGACAGGCAGGCAGACAGATAGACAGACACACACAGGCAGGCAGACAGACACACACACACACAGGCAGACAGACAGACAGACAGACACACACACAGGCAGACAGACAGACAGACAGACACACACAGGCAGGCAGACAGACAGACAGACAGACACACACAGGCAGGCAGACAGACAGACAGACAGACACACAGACAGGCAGACAGACAGACACACACACAGGCAGGCAGACAGACAAACAGACAGTATCTCTATAAACACAGAGCAACAGCCAGCCCGCCGCTGCCAGCGCTAGCAGCCGGGAATTATGGGAAAGCTCCGCTGGAGAGGCCCTGCATGGTGAGACAGGCCTGTTGCATGGAGACGGGTTGTTGCCATGGGTTCAGAGGTGAACTCAGGCTAAATTTAGCAACCAGCTGATCCGTTGGGGCACACGCACCAGAGGAGTTTAAACGGCATCCATTTCTGGATTCTGGAGTGTTTATCTCGATAGGTTGGTGTTTCAGTTGCCCTGCGAGATGCAAAAAAAACAGTCATGTTGAAATATTAATTTTGCTTGTGTTCATTTTTATGGTGATAATGTTGGTGGGGAAGAGTCTACAATGTGGAGCTGGAAAGACAGGGTTATAAGAGTTAAATTATATGTTTAATTATATGTTTACAAATTTCATTAGTTGTCAGTCCAGAGTACAGACGCTCCCATGTTCAAAACTTTCCATCTCAAGTGGGCGGGAAGGGGTGGGATGATTGACGGTGTTTTTACACCAGTCAGTGAGAAGATACATGGTCTGAGAGGGACTGTCCCACCATAAAATGCATGTGTGTGTGAGTGTGTGTCTGTTTATAAGTTTGTGTGTGTACGTGTGCATGCATGTGTGTGTGTGTGTGTGTGTGTGTTGATCCTTGCAGCTGGTACTTAGCTGTCACTCGTTTGATGTATGCGACAAGATCTGTCTTGTGTTAGCAACATTGTTTTCCCTGTTGTCCTAACGACCAGAGGGATTAAAGACGGAAAATAAGATCCTATTCCTAAGCCGGGGAGGGGCGGGGGGCGGGGGTGCTGTGTGGGGGTGGAGAAATGATTCCGGAATGTTAGCAGTCACAGTCAGACAATTTAGCTCCTGGTTCACAAATTTGGTATTGTTCTTATAAATGAAAGCCCTGCTGAAGAAACAGCTGGTAGCTGCTTGAACAGTCCAGCTCCATACTCAACATGGTTTGACCAGCTCAGGCTATGTTGTGAAACGGCTGGTATCTGGAACTCCAAGCAGGTCATGGCTGGGTTTCACACCAGGGAGCGTACAGACATGCCAGTCAGTCTGTAATGTCAGTTGTCTGGCCCATAGATATACTACAGTCTGGCCCACAGATAAACTACAGTCTGGCCCACAGATAAACTCTGGGTATCAGCGCTAACATGTAAAGGACCTTTTCATCTGTTTTTGTTAAGCAACTGACTTAAACTATGGTGACTGTTTGGAGAAAGACTGTCAGATTTAGATCCAACAGACCCTTACTTTAATGGGAAATAATGATGTTAACTACAGATAGTGCTGCCAGGGACTGTGTGAGATTATTTGTCATGTGCAGAGTATAACAGGGCGATGAGAATGTGCTACTCTCAGAAATAAGGGTACTGTGGAGGGACGCGTTTGTTCTTTGAGGAACATATTTCCCAAATGTACCCTGACAGGTAGAAATAAGTACCGTTACAAACAAAAAAGCTACAAATTAATTATTAATCCTATGGCAAGGGGCATAATTTTATGTACCTATTGGGTATTTATCTTTTGTCATTCTTTTGGCACTTTTTCACCCTGCTGAAAAAAACAGCTCAAGCTAAGTTTAGAAACAGCTGGAAGCTGATTGACCAGCTCATACCCAGCTAGACCAGCTCATACCCAACTAGACCAGCTTTATGACCAGCTCATACCCAGCTAGACCAGCTCATACCCAACTAGACCAGCTTTATGACCAGCTCATACCCAGCTAGACCAGCTCATACCCAGCTAGACCAGCTTCATGACCAGCTTGACCAGCTTCATGACCAGCTTGACCGTGCCAGTTGCACTGTACCATGAGAGTGCAGTCAGTGGACGGAGGACCTCCTGTGTTTGCGGTCAGCAGCGTTAATCCCCTCTGAAGGACAGGGGAAGCGTGTTATGGGCTGAGCGATTCCACCATTATCTTCTCAGGATCACAGAGGAGGCATGTGATGGGGGGCAGAGAGACCCAACACTACAGAGACCCAACACTACAGAGAGACCCAACACTACAGAGACCCAACACTACAGAGACCCTTCACTACAGAGACCCAACACTACAGAGACCCAACACTACAGAGACCCAACACTACAGAGAGACCCAACACTACAGAGACCCAACACTACAGAGAGACCCTTCACTAGAGAGACCCAACACTACAGAGAGACCCTTCACTAGAGAGAGACCCAAAACTACAGAGACCCATCACTACAGAGAGACCCAACACTACAGAGACCCAACACTACAGAGAGACCCAACACTACAGAGAGACCCACCACTACAGAGAGACCCAACACTACAGAGACCCAACACTACAGAGAGACCCATCACTACAGAGAGACCCATCACTATAGAGAGACCCAACACTACAGAGAGACCCTTCACTACAGAGAGACCCATCACTACAGAGAGACCCAACACTACAGAGAGACCCTTCACTAGAGAGACCCATCACTACAGAGAGACCCAACACTACAGGGAGGCCAAGAAATTCTGTATGTGTGATCATTTTCATATAAAGCCGCAATCGCAATCCTGTGTAGCATTCTCATAGCACCAAGGCTAACCCTACTGTAGTACATTCATAGCACACTCATAGCACCAAGGCTAACCCTACTGTAGTACATTCATAGCACCAAGGCTAACCCTTATGTAGCACACTCATAGCACCAAGGCTAACCCTACTGTAGTACATTCATAGCACACTCATAGCACCAAGGCTAACCCTACTGTAGTACATTCATAGCACACTCATAGCACCAAGGCTAACCCTACTGTAGTACATTCATAGCACACTCATAGCACCAAGGCTAACCCTTATGTAGCACACTCATAGCACACTCATAGCACCAAGGCTAACCCTTTTGAAGCACACTCATAGCACACGATCACAATCTCCCCCAAAAAGGGGCTGGACTTGCCACCCTGGTGCTGAGTGTAGCAGTGGCTCTAATATTAGCCCAGCCCAGGCTCAGTCACTGTGTTCTGTCTTTTTAACACTTCAGAGAGACTGATATCGCAGTTTCCTCTGCGGGAGCCTGGGTATGTGACCAGTGCATGTTTAGTATATGAGGTACCACTCAGTCAGGCCACGGGAGGGGAACTTGTGGTTCTGTTTGACCGTTTGAGGTCAAAGCCACTGTACACCTGATTAAGTGTTCTCTGCACTTCCATTAAACAAACTGGACTTTGCAGCTCAATTTGTTTTAACAGACACACAGTTCTAATTGCTCAAGATGACTGACTTATTCATTTTAACATAATTAATAATAATTCTTCAAACAGTATGGCTTATCATTGTAGTACTAAACAGCATTTGAAATATAGTATAGAGATACATAGTAACATTTAGGATAAGGGTATTTTTGCACATGATTCTGAAAGTATTTAAATCAAACTTCATCATTCCTGGTTTTCAATAAGGGCATTTTGATCAAACTTCAACACATCACATATCACATGACATCACAGGCATTTATCAGACCTCTAATCCAAGTTTTTACACATGACCTATTTATACAGCTAGATGTACACTGAAGCTACTCAGACTCACTTGTCCCTTGCTCAACGGTACAATGGCAGTGTCCTGTGTGGGAATTGAACCTGCAACCTCCAGGTTACAAGCCTGCTTCTCTGACCATAACCACAGATCACACAGCATGGCAGCCCTGTAGCACACACCGTCATATCTCCTGACCTTGACCCACATCCCCCACCACCTGTCCAGCCAGCGCCTGCAAACCAGCCACTGAAAACCTTATCGCCCAAAATGGCTCCCCGCCATATCCCAGCATGCTTCCCACACACAACCCTGCCCTCGCTGTTTGACTCGTTTCCCCCTGCTCACACATCAGTAGCCCTTTGCAGCACTGTGGGTAAAACTCTTGTGTTTCCTGTCCCTGTGTTAATTGTGCAGGTGTGCACCGGCCCCTTAGCCACACTGCTATTGCATTTAGCTTAGTGCTTAGTTAGCCTTCTTGGTTTAAGTAAACATGCCTGTTCGCAATCTCTCCCACTAGACGGATGACAGGCAGAATGCCTGCGTGGCCCCTCTTCCCAGAGAACAAGCAGCAGCATTCCACAGCAGGGTTTGTTGGGCCCTTGATCTTTGGGCCCCTTGGCCTGGGCCCCGGCAGGCACGGTGGGTCGCCCCATATGGTCCCCGCACCCTCAGGGTTGAGCTGTGTGTGGACTGCGTGTTTGCTGTGCTACATGGATCTCATACTGTTTGTTACTCCATTTTTAACTGCCTCCACAAACTATCACACCCAGGGATAACAGTGGAAACGGCCGTTGGGCTAACACTGGCACATTTACAGGACTGTTGATTAATGTGCACTGTCCTCTTTTAAATAATTAAAGGAAATAAAATAAAGGGTGAAAACCAGAGCAATGACTGCTCTGGACTGTTCATCCAGCAGAGTCTAGTCTGGTGCACTGTTGTTGATTATAATATAATTATAATAATAATAATTTCTTATTTAGCTGATGCATTTATCCCAAGCAACATACAGTTGATTAGATTTCTCAAGGGCTTAACAGCTGCACTGATCTTATCGTGGCTACACCTGGACTTGAACCACCAACCTTCCAGGTCCCAGTCATGCACCTCAGCCACTAGGCTACAGGCTGCCCATGATGTTCAAAACAAAAAAAGATAATAAAGGATTTCACAATGGAATTAAGAAAATATACAGAAGCAGAGTACAGAAAATGGCCGGAGAAAGAACAGGAAAGGCATAACGGACAGACAGACAGACAGACAGACAGACAGACAGACAGGCAGGCAGACAGACAGACAGACAGACAGGCAGGCAGACAGACAGACAGGCAGACAGACAGGCGGACGGACGGGTGGGCGGGCGGACGGACAGACAGACAGACAGGCAGGCAGACAGACAGGCAGACAGACAGACAGACAGGGGTAGAGAAACCTGGCAGGAATGCTGGTGATGATGTGTCACACTTCAGGCATTTTATGGAGCTGAAGTCTGGGATTGTGGGCCATTGTGAAACCTTATCACCGACAGCCTTGGGCTAATGCGAGCACACAGGGTGTGAACAAGGTCCCTTTTCCTACTTTTACATCATGACACTGAAAACAACACATTGTATATAAACCTCAGAACTGGGATCTGTGGGTTTCATCACAGAAATATAACGGATATGCAGCAAATACGACAAATAGCCGGGCACAGTAAATCTAACACTGACACCATTACTGTTATTACTTTCATTCAGTGTTGTAATTTTCTGTTAATTCTCACCACATTTATAATCGTCTAGTCTGAAGTGCGCTTGAGTAACCCTGAAGTAACTACAGGACAGATCTGCGACAAGCAGAAAAGTAGGACTTTTTATTGGGAGGATTACATAAACATCAGATAAGTCTCTGTCAGATAATTACCTCATTCTGTATACTGTTCAGTCCTTCTGAGGACAGTGTGAGATTAAAATCCTGTGGAGGACAGTGTGAGATTAAAGTCCTGTGGAGGACAGTGTGAGATTAAAGACCTGTTGAGGACAGTGTGAGATTAAAATCTCAGTTTGAGGCTGAAAATGAAAATGAACCTTTCCCAAACCTTTCCTGACCGGTTCAAAAAGGCTGGAAAACATCCGTTTTACTGACTGACTCTCCAGCATGTAGCTCCTGTGGTAAAGCAGGGCCAAGAATAAGACATTATGGGGGGAAAAAAACAATTTTATAGGGAGCAAGCAAACATGTTAATTATGCTCAATTAGACAACATTCGGTTGAACTTCATAGCTAAAGTGAGTGTTAAATGGAGAGCAAACCCAGCCTTGGCCCGACAGTTTTATGGGGTGTCAGCGAGTTAACGGATCAGTACGCCTGCTCTTATTAGGATTACTTCAATTAGCCAGATAACTGCACTGAGTAAAACCCGGAACAGCTGTTATTTTGTATTTTATTGCAGCTAACTCAGTAATCCTGCTCTGTGGGTTTTACTCAGTGCAGTTATCCAGCTAACTCAGTAATCCTGCTCTGTGGGTTTTACTCAGTGCAGTTATCCAGCTAACTCAGCAATCCTGCTTTGTGGGTTTTACTCAGTGCAGTTATCCAGCTAACTCCGCAATCCTGCTTTGTTGAACAGACAGATATGAATCACCCGTTTACTTTGAGGATCATCAGGTCAGTCACACAGAATAATTTGTGACTTTGGTGTCATACCCTTCTCTGGATTTTTGCCCTTCAACAACCTTACCCTAAGTTTGGAAGTTCAATGGACAAAATGGGAAAACTGTAAGGCTTTTGCAAATCCCCCTACTTACACAATTACTGTCATTGTTAACTGGTTTATTCGTATTTAGAGGACAAGTTTCAATTTTTATTGTTGGAAATAGAGCCTCATTTAAATGATAGCACACTATTATTTAGTGCAGTCAGTATTTTGTCCAAAACTCATATATTTTTGGTTGTCCCGGGGCAGGTCTGACAGGAATGTTTAAAAGCAAGACGGGGACAAAAAGAAAAAGGAAAAAAAGAAATCACAGGTGTACAAGTGTTCCAAAGCAGTACGAAATTCCTGCGAACAGTTTGTGCCGTGTCAGCAGACTCACAATACAGAGAGCAGACCGGTATGCCATAAGCAGGGCCTGTCAAACCACCGTGTTGTTTATGATCTTGTTTCTCCACATACTCTTGGGTCTCTGTTCCAACTTGCCCATCGTATTTTCCCCCCCGAGGGAGAATACACAAACTGTACCTATTAATAGGGCCACCGTCGCATTTAGCAGGAGGTCAGCTGTTGGGAAAATCAGCCAATCGTAACCTATAAAAAGGCTCGTTAATTTGGCCACTCGAGCAATGGGAAATGTGAGAACTGGGTCACTGTGTCTAGTTGATATCGGTGGAAAAACACTGGAAATAAAAGTGCTTTGGAAGTATAAGACACTTAGATTTTCACAGAAACATAGATTTTCATATGGCTCAGACAAAGTGATCGTATGAGGGGGAGTCCGGAGGGCAGCAGATTCTAAACCCCTGTAAGCATGGGGCAGTAATTACAAAATGCATTTCCCCTCCCCCCTCTATTGCCCCCTCTGAGGTTCATGCCTGTGTGCTGCCTGATCTCTCCTGTACAAACAGCAGAGTGTGTGTGTGTGTGTGTGTCTTTAACTGGGTCACTCACACCTGTGCCACGTTTACCTTACCTGTCAAAACCACACAGCAGTATGACTGATGTATAGCTGGGAAAAAAAAAAAAATCTTATCAGTACTTGGGTGTTTTTTTTGTTGCTCAAACATAACTTCTGCACAGAGCTGGAGGAACTGAAAACTCAACTCTCTGTGTCTTTTAAAGATCTCTTTTATTTAAACTTTCAGCAAGTTTAGGTCTCATTTTCCCCGCAGCTGCACGGTCCAGTGCGGAGAAGGCCGGGTCCGCGGCCCGGTTCTGCCGATCCGACCGTCTCGACCGCGCTCACAAGCCAACGCGCAACCCCCCCACCCCCCCTCCCCAACTGTCTAAATTTACACCTTGCACATCCACATTTAGCATTTAAAAAATATATAAAGTACCAAATGTACAAACGAAAAAAAAACGGTATTAAAAGCAGCCCTGTCCGCGTTCCTCTCCCCTGCTACAGTTCAGTCGGAGAACCAAACACCGTCCGAGTGCTCCAAGCTCAGGGCCCAGACCCCCATCGTTCATTTTTTTGTTCTTTTTTGGTTTCTTTTCTTGTTTTTTTTTTTTGGTTCTTCATGAAGTTTAAAAAGTAAAAATACATGGAAAGAAATTAAAAGGGGAAAAAAGGCGACAAGCATGTGCTGATCACGCTGGGGTGGGGGGGTATGGGGGGGGGTGAAGATCTCTCCACAGGAGGCAGAGCGACACTCAGATGTCCATCTCGAACTGGCTGTCATCCGCTGTGGAGAGAGAGAGAGAGAGGGGGGGGGGGGGGGTGCTGTGAATCCAATCTGTGTTAATCCAATCACACTAGGCACCAGTGACCCAGTCCTCAGCAGTCCACAGAGCACATCACACAGGACAAGATAAAGAGGCACGGGAAAAGGTTCAAAGAAGGGCAACCAGATTGATTCAATGTATAAAAGATAATGAGGAAAGACTTAAGATGCTTAATCTCTTTTTAAGTTTAGTAAAAGGAGATTTAGGGGGGGGGATTTGATTGAGTCCCTTTGTTAATCCCTTGAACAAATTGAAAAGCCTCAAAGTGCACTGCACGGGATTCTTCAGGGCGAGTTTGGTTAACAGAACAAGGGGGCATAAATGGAAATTGTTAAAATTGTTAAATTGTTAAAATTCCACACAGACATCAGGAACACTGGGGTTTTCAAGAACAGGCGTGATACTGTGCCAAATACCATCTGGCTTTTGGGTAAACTAAGCAGTGGGTACACTTCAGCAGTAGGAAAATGGCAAGCATTGCTGCACCGAATGGCCTGTTCTCATGTTATGATTTAGCGCATTTCACAACGCCCATAACCCACTTCCTCAAACGCTCTTAAAGTGGCACTACCGCATTTTCCAGAGTTAAAAAAACTCTGGCCTGAGAAAGATGCCGGACTTCCTCTTGGCACCAACTGCGATCACCTTGGAACGTTATTTGTGCACTGATTAAATAAATTCACCCCCCTCCCCTCCCTCCCTAGCACAAAATAAACGGAATACATCACGGACACAGATAAGAGGCTGTTAAGCTGTGAAGACACGCCTGACCTCCACAGACAGGCAAGGCTGCACCTGGGGGGAGGGGGGCCTACCTGTCTGACCTACAGGGCTCAAGAACACCTGTCCCAAAAACAATTACAAAAAACAAAACTCTGAGGGGAGGCGGGAGAAGGCCACGGGAAGTGGCGCATTTTGATCCTGAACTGGGAAGGCTGAAGGTCAAACTGTTTACACTCGCCGGCGAACACTGTGGCCAGACTACCCCGCGAAGAAAACGACGAAAAGCCTCCCAAGCCCACCGCCTGAGCCCCGTCCCCGACTTCAAATGCACGCCAAGCGCTTCAGGCTTATTTTGGGATTCATGTGTTGCTTTCCTGACAGGAGACGACGCACGATGCTACTTTCCCCCATAACAACAACCAAGAAGTCTAAAGGACTACAACTCCCAGCAGCACCTGGGACACATTCAGCATTTAGGCGGTCATGTGCCGGTCCCGGGTGTGCTGGGAACTGGCGGCTCTGCTTGTAAACAGCCGCAAGAGCCCTGGAGGGGTGACCTGATTCCAGGAAAGTGACATTTTCCTAAAGCTCGTTTCCAGGAACTCCGGGAGCGCGTTCAATCCCAAAACATTTGCCAAGGTTTGCGTATCGAACGATACGTTTTCTCCCACCGGTGTGCAACGTTTTACAACAGGATTTGAGGTGCGTTTGCTCCCGTTTTGGTGGGTGTGTCGGGTTTGCAGCCCGGATCAATAATGACCTAAAGGCCGGAGAACGCCTTCTCAGACACCATAGGAGCAAACTGTACTGGCAGTCCGCCACCGGTCTGCAACAGGATGTTCAGCGTGCCACCGTTTCCGTTTAAATAGACGCTTTGCTAAGTTTTGTCAGAGCTGAACGTGGCCCAGGTTTGGAAGGGGGAGGTGGATCACATGGATTACATTAAAAAAAAACGCACACACCACAGGAAACTGCACTCTGCAGTACAGTAGTAGCCTGCGTAACAACCTACGCGGGGGGGGGGGGGGGAACACGCGCTCTCACCTGGCAGGTCCTTCTCCTCCTCCTCCTCCAGCTCCTCCTTCAGCTCCTGGAGCTTCCCCAGGGGGTGCGACGAGGGGGCCGTCACCCCGGGGATCTGGGGCAGGCAGCAGGGGGGGGTCCGGGCGATGGGCGAGTTCCGGCAGTCCAGCAGGAACTTCCTGTCGTAGATGATCCTGGTTCCTGTAGGACAGACAGACCCGGACAGACACACTTACTCCATGCTCCAGCACAGGGAACAGGGGGACAACCCCAATGGCCACAACTGCCCCATCAGTCTGTGTGACCTCTTACACCGCTCAAAAGACCTGGACGGTGATACTACATTACAGTTATTAACGCATTCTTCCAAAGCAATTTACAGTCGATGAAGCTAAACATCCCCTCATCCAATCCCTCCTGGGGCAACGCGGGGTTAAGAGCTTTGCTCAAGGCTCCAACAGCTGCACTGATCTCATCTACACTGGGGCTTGAACCACCAACCTTCCAGGTCCCAGCCAAGCAGCCTTGCCACTAGGCTACAGGCTGCCCTAATATCACAAAGCAGGATTACCGAGTTAGCTGGACGAATTCCAAAACCAGGAACCCTGCCAAATCTGTTTATTTTGGGTAGGGAGAGCCGGGAGTAGACTCCTGGGGTGATGTTGCCATGCAGGCCGAGCCTGGAGTCTGATGAGTCGAGGGACAGGAAGAGCCCGAGGATGCCGGAGTGCTGAACCATTTCTGGGAAAACTGCGCAAAAATAATGTCTACAAAACTTTTGGCACCATTTCTCCCCTTCGGTGGCGAAGCAGCTTGCAAAGGATTGTGGGAAAGCCCTGAGGGTCATAACAGCCTGGCTCCACTGAAGTGCTGCAGGGTCTGCCATCTTCCGCTCACAAGCGCGTAAGAGCGAACGCCCGAGACCCCTGTGGACTGAACTTTACCGAGCAACACCAGTCTGTTACCGAGCAACACCAGTCCGTAGGATTATACGGCACCAACTGACATTTTTGACAAGAATGAGTGGGGCACGGCACCCTTCCCGTGCTGCAGAGTTCTCCTTGCATGTTTCCTCTGAGCACCACACACACACACCTTAGCGTCAGCGTCAGAGTTAGCATCATATACATGTTGTTTATGGGGCAATTTGGTAGGATTTTGATATTGTACATTCAAAGTACTTTGAATAGGGGCGTCTGTGATTGTGATCTCTGTGTTCCAGCCGTGTTGGATAGCGTGCTGAAGTCTGCGCTGTCGGGCGGAGCGTGTTCCAGGCCCTCATCAGCCCGCCGCGCCTGAAAAACACGTTACACAACCCGGAGCGTGTCCCGGGACAAAGGCCCCCGCGGGGGCAGGTAGGAACGGGGGGAGCGGGAATGTAGGGGCAGAGAGGGCAGGGAGGGAGGGAGGAACTCACTCACACACTCACACACACACATCCCAAACAGCAGGGGGGGGGGGCGATGACCCCGAGATCCATCTTGGGACTTAAACGAGAGACTATTTTTTGGCTGTTTACTCCGATATGCGCTGGGGCACGAGAACCGGTTCGACCGACAGCGCTGCGTTTGCACGCGGAGTTTACACGGAGCAGTATCCGTGTGCGTACCGTGTGCGTACCGTGTGCACCTTGTGATGCTCGGTCACTCAGGGGATCGCTGCGTGCCCTGGGTACGCACACAGAACGGCCTAAAACTTCAGCTGAACTAAACCTTTACAGAACTGCTTTTGGCATGGGGTTGGGAGAAGAAAAAAGAAAAAGAAAAAAATCTGAAAGGCTGAAGCCAATTTTTGACGGGACTTGGAAGACGCGACGTGCACAGTTCTCAGAACTCTTGGTACGAGCTGCACTGGACCTGCAGTCACAGGGCTTTGGAGATGCAGCCGTCCACCTGCAGGGCAGGGTGCAGGGGCAGGGACAGGGACAGGGACAGGGACAGGGACAGGGACAGGGTGCAGGGACAGGGTCAGGGACAGGGTACAGGGTGCAGGGACAGGGGCAGGGACAGGTGCAGGGTGCAGGGTGCAGGGGGCAGGGACAGGGACAGGGACAGGGACAGGGTGCAGGGGCAGGGTGCAGGGGCAGGGTGCAGGGGCAGGGGCAGGGGCAGGGGCAGGGGCAGGGTGCAGGGTGCAGGGTGCAGGGGCAGGGGCAGGGACAGGGACAGGGTGCAGGGTGCAGGGGCAGGGTGCAGGGGCACCTACGCCAGTGTCATGCGCTGTTTTTAGAGCAGGGCCTGGCACAGCTGACCAGGTCTCAGAGTTCACCCAGCCCACCTGCCCCGTCAGCAGCAGAGCGGACCTGGATTCAGCCGAAAAACATCCTCTCCTCTCCTCTCACCTCTCTCTCCCCCTTGCTCGCTCGCTCGCTCTCCTGCGCCCCAGCAGAGCTCTGCTCCTCTGCTGACTTTTCGTAGAAAGGGGCGGTGCTGTGGTGCCCTGCTGCAGAACAGAATGTGCTGAGGCTATTCCTGTGATACAGCTCAGCTGGGGGAGGGGGAGGGGTACTCTGTTCAGCGTCCCACTCAGAGGCCCCCTGGACACATGCCAACCAGACGCGCGCATGCGTTTACGTGCGCTTCTCCGCGAGTCCTCGTTTGACCGTTAATGACTCGTGTACTAATGCTCTTAATAGCTGCAGGCGGGAATATTTTTGTTTCTCTTGTTGCTGTGACAAATTTCGAGTTGAATATGAATGCCTCCACTTCCCCAAAGATGCGGTTTGCGCGTCGTAACCAATGAGTGATCGCAGGTATTTTCCCCTTGTTATGACACTGCAGTGTTGATAAGCATAACTAGGCCACGTGCAGTCAACGTTCAGCCCTTCGACATTACATAAGATTCCATAACGGATCTCGTGCAGTGTGTTAGATGTAAACATGGCTGCATCCAAATTGACTTCCGGCGGTGAAAATAACTCCCCCCAATATTAATTTATGTACAGGACATGAATTCTAACACTCGCGCTCAACGGAATCAATGCCGAGCCCCACAATCAAGAAGACCACATGGTTTGTTTGAATAAATAAGGTGACGTTCCAATGTTTGCCGCTGGAGCACGCTCTAAATGAAATATTTTTGCAAGGACATGGCGAGCAGTAAGAGAACGTAACACCCCGAGTTTGGGAAGTTGGATAAACGTGTGCGGTACTGACGACCCTTTGTTTCCGAATGAATGCAGAATGCACTTCACACTAGCTGAGAAGCAAACTCGCAATTTACTTTCAAATTAGTCGATATGCAAAGCTGCAGATCGAAATGACGTGGCCTGTGTATCGAGATACGTGACGATAATACAAAGTTAAATGTAACCGTAAAAATGCGAGAATGTAACTTCACTCAAATGTCTAACGTTACGCGCTGGAGTGTAGACGCGCACGAGCCAAGAGACAAAGGACGAGAACGGTTGCAGTGCAGGGATTACGCAGCTACTAAATAGATATTAGCTCGTAGTTCAACGTCCATTAGCGACAAAGGGACCCATAAACAAAGTGCAAACGCCGCAGAATTATCCGGAGCCAACTGGATACGCGCTGCTCCAAAATATACTAAATAAACTACGGCCACTGTGGCAGAATTCAGCCGCATTTCCAGTCGAGGTGGCGAGAGGAACGGCCCCTAAACTCAATATTCAAAAAGAAAAGAAAAAAAGGGGTGCTTGTAGAGATTCTGGACCTTGTCCTGGGGAAATAGGTGCAGCTCCAATTATATTATATACAGCCAATAATCTACGGTAATAAATGAGATCGCATAAGAGTATATGGACGTCGGGAAATCAATAGGCTACCAGAGTTTGAGAAAGCAAGCTGCTTTGATGATCCCCTCCCCCCCCAAAAAAAACATGCAGCTATTGTCACATATAAACAAACACAGATCTACATTTATTTCATACATAGGACCGACTGAAAGCACAAAATGTTTAATAACAGCGAACGCAATTACAATTGCAAAAACTCGGCTTACCTCCAGGCGTCGTGGAGAAGAGCGTGCCCCCGGGAGTCTGACTATAGCAGTCGGGAAGCTGCGACCAGTCCTTCAGATGCATGACACGGGTAGGGATGGGGCAACTTTTGGTCTCATTGCACTTCGTAGACATGGTTATTTTGGACGATAGTTTATTTGCTACAAAAAATATATATTTTGTAAAAAAATAAAATATAAAAAAATATGGACAGCAGAGTTGGCTAGAAGGTAGTAAGTAGCCTATTCAAGGAGGCACGGATTAGAACAAAGCCAGATAGCTTAATCGCTCAGAGACGAAACTGCATCAAAACAGATAACCTATCGCCAGAGAGATGGGCTGAAATGAATTAAAATATATATTTGAAATGAGTCGGAGAGAGGTCCGCGTCCCTGGTGCATCGGGCGAGGCCAGGCGAGAGTGCAATGTGTTGTCCATGTGCGCCTGTTTTTGCAGAGTGCGTTTAGAAAAAAAAACGTACGTGACCAGATTCATGTGATCCGGTTTCGCAACCACTGAAAGGCACCCGAGTTCCCTTCACGTGGTGCACGGAGTTTTGTACACATTCGGGACCATGCAAGGCTTTATCAAACTGGTTTCATGCACGCCGTCTTCTCTCAACAGATGCAGAGAGAATATCCATATGATTTGTTTCCGGCTAAGGTCAATGTGGACTTATTGACAGTTGCATTTGTGGCGCACTAAACCGTCGCGTTATTTCCATAACGTTTTGTTTTACTCATTTGCTTGGGAAATTTGATCGATAGTATCCGTAACATGTTCTGCAATACAAGTTAGTGGCATTACATGAAAAGTCAAGAGTCAAGACTGCTGCTTGCTCTATTTGGCAACATTGCGTAGGGACGATGTTTACAAGCCACGTGTGTCACGTAACTGTTAGCTACCTAGCTAGGCTAATAAACAAAGGAAGCTCGCTACTGTACAAAGTTTAGGGAGTGATCTCTGAGACACATCACATACTCTACTTAACATACATTATACAACGTTAGATCGGATATTAGCACTTTATAAAAACGGTAGGCTATGCAGAAATTGACTGATTATTAATCTTACGTTGGATATGAAAATCAACTTAAAAGTAGGCTATGGCACGAGTAGATGGGAGTTCGTTAGAGTACGTAACATGTTTAAAATTGTCACAGTTACCTTAAACAATATAATGAATTTCGTATTCTTCCAAAAGCTAAGACTATAACTAAGAGTGATACGCATAAGGCACGATACAATAATCGGTTAGCTCGCAAGCAAAGAAGATATTCAAATCAGTAACGCTAAACCCGAAGACAAAGCGGTTGACGCCAACGTCCCGGTGAAGCCAGAACAAATAATGAAAAATACATGGAAATATAAGTTTGTATGGATACAAGACGCACACTATATGACCTACTTACCCTTCCCTGTATGTTTAAATGAAGATTCACCCAATGTGAAATTACTGCAACTGATAAAGGACTATTAAACGTAGATAAAAAAATATATATATATTAATTGTAAAAGTGTTGCATATATTTTTCGGGTTTTCCCGTCCTCATCACAAATACTGTCAGAGTTACACCAGCAACAACACTGTCAGAGTTACACCAGCTCCAACACTGTCAGAGTTACACCAGCAACAACACTCAGTTACACCAGCTCCAACACTGTCAGAGTTACACCAGCTCCGACACTGTCAGAGTTACACCAGCAACAACACTGTCAGTTACACCAGCAACAACACTGTCAGTTACACCAGCAACAACACTGTCAGAGTTACACCAGCTCCAACACTGTCAGAGTTACACCAGCAACAACACTGTCAGAGTTACACCAGCAACAACACTGTCAGTTACACCAGCAACAACACTGTCAGTTACACCAGCAACAACACTGTCAGTTACACCAGCAACAACACTGTCAGTTACACCAGCTCCAACACTGTCAGAGTTACACCAGCAACAACACTGTCAGAGTTACACCCGCTCCGACACTGTCAGAGTTACACCAGCAACAACACTGTCAGTTACACCAGCAACAACACTGTCAGTTACACCAGCAACAACACTGTCAGTTACACCAGCTCCAACACTGTCAGAGTTACACCAGCAACAACACTGTCAGAGTTACACCCGCTCCGACACTGTCAGAGTTACACCAGCTCCAACACTGTCAGAGTTACACCAGCTCCAACACTGTCAGAGTTACACCAGCAACAACACTGTCAGTTACACCAGCAACAACACTGTCAGTTACACCAGCAACAACACTGTCAGAGTTACACCAGCTCCAACACTGTCAGAGTTACACCAGCTCCAACACTGTCAGAGTTACACCAGCAACAACACTGTCAGTTACACCAGCTCCAACACTGTCAGAGTTACACCAGCAACAACACTGTCAGTTACACCAGCTCCAACACTGTCAGTTACACCAGCTCCAACACTGTCAGAGTTACACCAGCTCCAACACTGTCAGAGTTACACCAGCTCCAACACTGTCAGAGTTACACCAGCAACAACACTGTCAGAGTTACACCAGCTCCAAAACTGTCAGTTACACCAGCAACAACACTGTCAGTTACACCAGCAACAACACTGTCAGTTACACCAGCAACAACACTGTCAGTTACACCAGCAACAACACTGTCAGAGTTACACCAGCAACAACACTGTCAGTTACACCAGCAACAACACTGAGTTACACCAGCAACAACACTGTCAGTTACACCAGCTCCAACACTGTCAGAGTTACACCCACTCCAACACTGTCAGTTACACCAGCAACAACACTGTCAGTTACACCAGCTCCAACACTGTCAGAGTTACACCAGCTCCAACACTGAGTTACACCAGCAACAACACTGTCAGTTACACCAGGAATAACAGGGTGAGCTGCAGAGCTGATTGGCTGGAATGGGAGAGAGCAGAGATGGAGACTCTACAGCCCTTCACACACTTTGAGACAACAACATGTGATCGACCCAGGGACCTGGTCTGATGAGGAGTGGAGATCAGGTTATGGGTCTGCTTTTCAGCGGGGGAGGGACAGGGAGACGTGTTTTTGCCTTTGAGGTGCAACCAGCCAACCAGCCAACCAGCCAACCCCCCCCCCAAGAAGATTCCAGAGGTTACCTGACTGTGTCAACAGTGAATTTGCATTCAGGGCCAAATATTCACCTTCTGCCAGGATAACGACTCAAAGCAAGGGGAGTGTTTGGGGAATGGCCCAGACCAAGTTGGGAGCAAATTTGCATGAAGGAAATTAAAATAAAATGCCAGAGAAGACTGAAGACTGAAGGCTCATATCCATTACATTACATTACATTATTAGCATTTGGCAAACACTCTTATCCAGAGCAACGTACAACAAAGCGCATACCCATAACCAGGGTTAAGTGCGCTGAAAGACCCTAGAGCACAGGTGTCAAACTCCAGTCTTGGAGGGCTGTAGTGTCTGCTGGTTTTTGGGGTGTTCTGGGTTCATTCAAGTCACTGATTGGTTAAAGTAAATTGTAATTGTAAATTGTAATTGTAATTAAATAGTAATTGGTTAAAGTATCCACACGCCTTGTTCTCAAGGCCTTAATTGGCCTTAATTGGCAGCTGATTGAAAGGAAACCGCAAAAACCTGCAGACACTGCGGCCCCCTGGGGATTCAGTTTGACACCCCTGCCCTAGAGGGAAGTACAATTTCAATTGCTACCCATACAACAAAGATAAGGACCAGGGCCTATGATTTAAAAATCATCTTTTGGGGGGAAATGATGGGAGGGTGGGGAGTCGATCTGACTGAGCCGTTGTGTGAAAAAATATTCTTTGGAGGGGAAACAAAATTGACAGATTTGATCTAAATACACAGCCACTAGTACATGATGACTCAAATCTAGTCAAATTTTCCAGGGAGCATGGGAAAAATACTTATAAAAGTATTACACTTTTATAAAATTTTTTGGAATATATAATTTAAGATGTGTTTGTATGGTTATGAAGAATTGACTAAACTGAGGGGGGGAAACGCGCATTTTGATTACTGCGTGCCCTTAAGATGCCCGTTTGCTGTATTTGTATTTCACTCAGCTGCAACCTTTTTCTCAACAGCAGAGGGCGCTGTTTACCCGTAAAATTCTATGGTATGGAGACTTAGTTCTATGGTATTTTTGACCAATTCAAAAGGCAAAAAGCCTGAACTTCGGTTCGTAATGAATGTAATCAAACGTTTGAACTGTCTAGACCTTGGGATTGTGATAATATAGAAGACTTGTGGAGCAATTTGCTTCAATAGGCCATATAACTGATGTGTTTATCTCGTTAAACCTCTGTAGTTGAGTTTACCAAAGATAAAAAAGACAGCCAGACAGCGCAATAGATTGCGCTTCCATCGAAAAACATGGAAAACTTGAACATAAGCTAATCTGTTAAAGAAACGATAATACTGTAAAACAGCAGTTAACCTTTATTTATTCAGTGTTGGTTAAATAAAATGAAATTGTGTGACTTCAAAAGAAAACAGGAGAAGGAAATATCGGGTCATTTCCATCATTTTATTGGATATTAAGGTAAATATTTCACATTAATACAGGCTACATGAAGGAGAGCCACTATACGACATGAAATTTACTCTCATTTTAACCCTTTTTAGTATGTAAACAATTATACATGTATTTACCACTCTAAAAGGTCTGATTTATGCCTTTGTGTAATCTAGTTCTTGTCCGAGTATAAATAGCTTAGTCCTGTGGAGCCCTGCAGATCAAGAACGGTCTGTGTGGTTTAAAGTCAAAATGGCTACACTACGCAGTTGGTATCCTGTTGAACAGGCGATCCGTTTGTTCATAGACAGTGGTAAAGTAATAGCCCAAACTCAATTGTTTTTTTTAAATTTTATTTTAGTTAGGCACATCAAAATGGCGTCTGGCCGTTCCGATTCTCATGTGTTTGAGGACACCTCTAGGTTAACATTATCGTTGCGGTTATCTGGTTCATTAGGAATTCACGGCTTCTCCCTCACACGGGGGGGGGGGGGGGGGGGGCTCAGAGGCTGTGATGTCACGGGTGTTCAGTTCACATGGTTCAGGTGGATGTTGCCCACGTGTGGCGCCCAAGTACCAGGCCAGACCTGGAGAGAGAGGGAGGGAGGGGGAGAGAGAGGGGGAGGGAGGGAAGGGGAGAGGGAGGGGGGGAAGGGGAGAGGGAGGGGGGAGAGAGAGAGAGAGAGAGGGAAGGGGAGAGGGGGAGGAGAGAGAGGGAGAGGGGGAGAGAGAGGAGGGAAAGAGTGGGGGAGAGGGAGGGAGAGAGAGAGAGAGACGGCGTTCAGTGACCAGCAGGAGTGAAAGTATTTAAACTGTAAGAAGTGGCGACAGGAGTGACAGGATTGAAACAGTGATGCGCACAGTGATGAAATCGCCATGGCAGCGAGGGACGGGGGGGGGTACCTGCTGGGGGTCGGGGTTGTCAGCAGCGTTGGGGATCACTTTGAGGATGGGGCTCCAGGCGGGGTCGGGGCCGTGCAGCCCGTTGTAGACGGCCCCGGGGCCCTCCCCCATGGGGGGGTGGGGGGGGAGCATCGCCCCACCGTACATGGACAACGGCATCCCCTGGAGAGAGGACCAGAGTCAGCCTCTGTGTGTGTGTGTGTGTGAGTGTGTGTGCGTGTGTGTGTGTGTGCGACGTGTGTGTGTGTGTGTGTGTGTGTGTGTGTGTGTGTGTGTATGTGTGTGTGCGCGTGTGTGCGTGCATGTGCGTGTGAGCGTGGAGTGTGCCAGTACTATTTAGCTCTTAGGCGACAGAAGCATTCATAACTTCAGTGGCAGGAAAAGGCTGCACTGCTGGGCAGAATGGCCGGTCCTTTGCACTGTGTCTGGAAACGCGTGCGTTTCTGCACTTGAATGAGCGAGACCAGTCAGTACCGCAGTGGGTGTTGGAGGACCCGGTTCCCCCGGGAGGCACTGACCTTGGGGAAGTCCATGAAGTTGGCGGGGTGGGCCTGGCCGGGGTGGGCTGGGTGGAAGGCGTTGGAGGGGGCCACGATGCCCGTGTCGTCCTGCTCCAGGGGCTGGTGCTGGGACAGCTGGTGCTGCAGCACGTGGGCGCCCAGGAGGGGCTGCGACCAGCCCGACATCGCCTCTGCTGAGCCACCACAGCGTAGGGTCAGATCCCCCAGCCATGCCAACATCGGGTCAGATCCCCACACCTCCCGCATCATCAACGACCAATCAAAACCCCCCCCCCCCCCTCACCTGAAGCGCTGCCCACGCCGAAGGACCAGATGCCGCCCTGGCCCACCGGGGCGGTGTAGCTGCTGGTGAGGAGGGCGGGGTTAACGGCGCCGGTCTGGCGGATCCGGGCCAGCCTCTCGGTGCCGATGGGCGGCGGAACCTTCCGGTCCTGCAGGCTGGAGCAGCTGGGCTTGGCCTGGACCAGGGGGGGCGCGGACGCCACGGAGAGCGGGGAGGACCCCCCCGAGGAGACCGAGGGCACGGGGGACTCGCCTGGGGAGAGGAGGCCCAAGAGCTCAATCACAGACACCGCGACACACAGGAAGAGTGCGGGTACGTACAGGAAGTGTGCGGGTACGTACAGGAAGTGTGCGGGCACGGACAGGAAGTGTGCGGGCACGGACAGGAAGTGTGCGGGTACGGACAGGAAGTGTGCGGGTACGTACAGGAAGTGTGCGGGTACGGACAGGAAGTGTGCGGGTACGGACAGGAAGTGTGCGGGTATGGACAGGATTATAATTGTCCAAAAAAGTCCAGGATGTACTTCCACACTAAGATGATCTTGTGCTACGCTGCACGTGTGTGCGGTTATAGACAGGAAGTATGTGGGGAGGTACAGGAAGTGTGCGGGTACATACAGGAAGTGTGCGGGTACGTACAGGAAGTGGAGGCGCTCCAGGGGTGAGGGGAGAAGTGCTGGCGGCTGAAGGAGGGCGTGCCCACGGGGGCGGGGCCGGACAGGTAGGCGGGGCTTCCCGTGATGCTGGTGGCGAAGCTGGTCAGCACGGCCGAGGAGGCGGGGCTTGAGCCGCCCGAGGCGTCCAATGGGTGCACAGCTGAGCCGCCCGGGACAAAAGAGCGTTACACACAGACCTGCCCCCAAACTACTGCCCCACTACCCCCAATCACACACCACACACAGACCTGCCCCCAAACTACTGCCCCACTACCCCCAATCACACACCACACACAGACCTGCCCCCAAACTACTGCCCCACTACCCCCAATCACACACCACACACAGACCTGCCCCCAAACTACTGCCCCACTACCCCCAATCACACACCACACACAGACCTGCCCCCAAACTACTGCCCCACTACCCCCAATCACACACCACACACAGACCTGCCCCCAAACTACTGCCCCACTACCCCCAATCACACACCACACACAGACCTGCCCCCAAACTACTGCCCCACTACCCCCAATCACACACCACACACAGACCTGCCCCCAAACTACTGCCCCACTACCCCCAATCACACACCACACACAGACCTGCCCCCAAACTACTGCCCCACTACCCCCAATCACACACCACACACAGACCTGCCCCCAAACTACTGCCCCACTACCCCCAATCACACACCACACACAGACCTGCCCCCAAACTACTGCCCCACTACCCCCAATCACACACCACACACAGACCTGCCCCCAAACTACTGCCCCACTACCCCCAATCACACACCACACACAGACCTGCCCCCAAACTACTGCCCCACTACCCCCAATCACACACCACACACAGACCTGCCCCCAAACTACTGCCCCACTACCCCCAATCACACACCACACACAGACCTGCCCCCAAACTACTGCCCCACTACCCCCAATCACACACCACACACAGACCTGCCCCCAAACTACTGCCCCACTACCCCCAATCACACACCACACACAGACCTGCCCCAGTTCACCACCAGTGTCCGGTGCACTCACCGATGGGGCTGCTGACCATGCGCTGGGAGGCGGAGCGATATCCGGGGGCCTTGGACCCGTCGGGGGGGGGCAGGCCGGTCTCCATGGCGCCCATGCTCATGTAGGCGGGGGGGGCGCTGTAGGGCTGCTCGGGCGGGGGGCGGGAGGGCAGGTGGCAGGCGCCCCACACGTGGCTGTTGCCCCCCTGGCCGGCGTCGAAGATGCTGCTGAAGTGGTTGAAGAGGGCGGCGGGGCCGAAGCTGGGGGGCGGGGGGGCCTTCCCCCCCCCGGGGAGGGGCGGGGCCCCGTTCACCAGCCCGGCGGGCTTCAGCTCCTGGGGGGCGGCGAGGGGCAGGAACACGGACTGCTCCGGCAGCGGAGGGTAGAAGGGGCCGGGGGGGGCGTGAGACACGCGGTGAGACACGCGGGGGGCGGCGCTGGTGTAGTGGGGGGCGGAGCTGCTGGAGGCGCAGGGGGCGGGGTTAGTGTGTGTGGGCGGGGCCAGGGGCTCCACGGCGGAGGCGAAGGGGGCGGGCTGAGACGTGGTGGGCGGAGCCAGGACGGAGAAGGGGAGGGGGGTTGCGTCGGAAACGGTCGCCTTGGAGACGGGCGTGGGCTCCAGAGAGGGCTCGTGTTTGGGGGTTTGCAGTGGGGGCGGGGCGATAGGGGCGGGAGGCGGGGTCGTGGGCGTGGCTAGTGGAAGGAGGGCGGAGCTGTGGGGCAGGTGGGCGGGGGAACCCGAGGCGCGCGTGCTGCTGGTGGCGGTGGTCACCGTGGCGACCTTGGGCTCGGCCGCAAACAGCTGCTTCCTGACAGAGGAGGGGGTGTGTCCGCCGGGCGCGGTCGGCGCGGTGACAGAAGGGGGCGTGGCCACGGTGGCAGCAGTAGGGGCGGGGTTTGCGTTGGCGGAGTACTCGCCGTGGTGGGAGGGGCCTGGGCGCGGCAAGGCGCTCCCGTTGTGTTTCGGGGACCCGCCGGCGCTCCCCGGGCTCACGGGCCGGACGGGGAACGGGCCCCAGGTGCTGGGGGGCGCGGGCGGGGCGAAGGTGCCCCCGAACTGGGCCATGGGCAGGCGCGGGTGGCGGATCTGGTGCATGGTCTGCGCCGCCAGGAGGGCGAGCTGGGGGTGGGCGTACGCCAGGGGGAGGGACACCGGGAACGCCGGCCGCGCCCCCGACGACAGCCCCGCCTTCCCCAGCTTCCCCCCCGCCGAGGAGGAGGAGGAGGACGAAGACTGGAAGGACACGCTGGAGGATGGCGGCATGTGGATGGAGGACAGGGCCTTGGCCGAGGACGCTCTGGGGGCGCCCGGGGCCCGGATGTGGGTGCGGGGGATCAGGTCCTCCAGCTCCTTGGCCGGGTCCTGGATCAGCGCGTTGATCAGCTGCACCGCATGACGAGTCGACTCCGTGCCCCCCCTGCACACACACACCGAGGGAGGGGCGTGAGGAGAGGCTGTGTGTGTGTGTGTGTGTGTGTGTGTGTGTGTGTGAGTGTGTGTGAGTGTGTGTGTGTGTGTGTGTGAGAGAGAACACGTGTGTGTGAGTGCGTTTCATTTTCCACTCCCTCCACAAGAGATCTGAGAGGCAGCAGCAAATTTGCATAAATATTATTTTGGTTTTTCCACAGTAATCTACTTGTTGTGTGCACTCTAATCAATAACTGAACTCTTACACTGTGGTATAGATCCTTTGCATAACCGTAAAAGGTAGACTTAACTATGCCGACCATGAGCTATGAGATTGTTAGGCTGGGAGAGACAGTTGGAACAGGGGTCCAGTCAAATATCTCATTTGCATCACAATCATGAACTGCAGCATCAGCACCACAGTGGAGGCTCACTGAGAGGGGTCGGAGGTGAGAGGGGTCGGAGGTGAGAGGGGTCGGAGGTGAGAGGGGTCGGAGGTGAGGGGTTGGAGGTGAGGGGTTGGAGGTGAGGGGTCGGAGGTGAGAGGGGTCGGAGGTGAGAGGGGTCGGAGGTGAGAGGGGTCGGAGGTGAGGGGTTGGCGGTGAGAGGGGTCGGAGGTGAGAGGGGTCGGAGGTGAGAGGGGTCGGAGGTGAGAGGGGTCGGAGGTGAGAGGGGTTGGAGGTGAGGGGTTGGCGGTGAGAGGGGTCGGAGGTGAGGAGTCGGAGGTGAGAGGGGTCGGAGGTGAGGGGTTGGCGGTGAGAGGGGTCGGAGGTGAGAGGGGTCGGAGGTGAGAGGGGTCGGAGGTGAGAGGGGTCGGAGGTGAGAGGGGTTGGAGGTGAGGGGTTGGCGGTGAGAGGGGTCGGAGGTGAGGAGTCGGAGGTGAGAGGGGTCGGAGGTGAGGGGTTGGCGGTGAGAGGGGTCGGAGGTGAGAGGGGTCGGAGGTGAGAGGGGTCGGAGGTGAGAGGGGTCGGAGGTGAGGGGTTGGAGGTGAGGGGTTGGAGGTGAGGAGTCGGAGGTGAGAGGGGTCGGAGGTGAGGGGTTGGCGGTGAGGGGTTGGAGGTGAGGAGTCGGAGGTGAGAGGGGTCGGAGGTGAGAGGAGTCGGAGGTGAGAGGGGTTGGCGGTGAGAGGGGTCGGAGGTGAGGGGTTGGAGGTGAGGGGTCGGAGGTGAGAGGGGTCGGAGGTGAGAGGGGTTGGAGGTGAGGGGTTGGAGGTGAGAGGGGTTGGAGGTGAGAGGGGTTGGAGGTGAGGAGTCGGAGGTGAGAGGGGTTGGCGGTGAGAGGGGTCGGAGGTGAGGGGTTGGAGGTGAGGGGTTGGAGGTGAGAGGGGTCGGAGGTGAGAGGGGTCGGAGGTGAGAGGGGTCGGAGGTGAGAGGGGTCGGAGGTGAGGGGTTGGAGGTGAGGGGTTGGAGGTGAGAGGGGTTGGAGGTGAGAGGGGTTGGAGGTGAGAGGGGTTGGAGGTGAGAGGGGTTGGAGGTGAGAGGGGTTGGAGGTGAGGGGTTGGAGGTGAGAGGGGTTGGAGGTGAGAGGGGTTGGAGGTGAGGGGTCGGAGGTGAGAGGGGTCGGAGGTGAGAGGGGTCGGAGGTGAGAGGGGTCGGAGGTGAGAGGGGTCGGAGGTGAGAGGGGTCGGAGGTGAGGGGTTGGAGGTGAGGGGTTGGAGGTGAGGGGTTGGAGGTGAGAGGGGTTGGAGGTGAGGGGTTGGAGGTGAGAGGGGTCGGAGGTGAGAGGGGTCGGAGGTGAGGGGCTGGAGGTCTCACCGAATGGTGATCATGCGCTCTCCGTTCTTGTCCTTCTGCTTGTCCACGTCGATGTGGGCGCCCGTCACGTCCTGGATGGCGGTGATGTTGCAGCCGCCGCGGCCCATGATCCGCGAGACCACGGACGCCGGGACCGACAGCTTCTTAGACCTGAGTAAACGCGCACACAGCCACTTCTGTCAACCGCCGCCCACATCTCCCAGAGTGCAACACGGGCTTTTCACAAGGTTACCGAGACCGGAGAGGTGCATTGTGGGAGATGTAGTTTCACAAAATGGGGAGGTCACAAAGCACGTTGGCAATAACTAACAAACACAGCGTGGGATTGGTGGACACATTTTGGCGACAGATCCCAGTGGTGACCATCAGGCCAGAACATATCCACCAATCAGCGTTCTTCCATGAGTTACTAGCAAGGAAATTCATGATTACATTTTTTTACATTTTTGTCATTTGGCAGACGCTTTTAATCCAAAGCGACTTACAAGTGCATAGGTTCTACCACAAGTCAAAGCATCACATCCAGAACTAGGAAAATACACATGGAATGCTGTTCTAAACAGTCGTCATCATAAGTGCAAATTATTATTATTATTATTTTAAAATTTTTTGGTGGGGTTAGACAAGGATAGGGATATCAGAAGGGGGGGGGGGGGGAAATCAGGAGGGAGGACTAAGGTAGAGTTTGAAAAGGTGGGTTTTGAGTCTGCGTCGAAATAGGGGGAGGGATTCTGCTGTCCTGACAGTGGTAGGCAAGTCATTCCACCACTGAGGAACCAGAACGGAAAACAGGCGTGAATGTGCAGCTCGACCGCCAGGTGCACGTAGAGAGGGAACCATAAGGCGACCAGAGCTGGCAGACCGGAGTGGTCTAGCTAGGGAGTAGGGAGTGATCAAGGATTGTATGTAAGGTGGGGCAGTCCCCTTAGCAGCCTGAAATGCCAACACTAGGGCCTTGAAACGGATGTGTGCGGCAATAGGAAGCCAGTGGAGGCCAATGAGAAGCGGGGAGACATGAGCCGACCTGGGCTGACTGGTGATCAAGCGGGCTGCAGCATTCTGGACCAGCTGGAGGGGCTTGATGGCACACGCTGGGAGACCGGCTAGGAGGGAGTTGCAGTAATCCAGGCGGGAAATGACAAGCGCCTGAACTAGGAGCTGGGTGGCTTTCTCCGTCAGAAGATGATGGATACAGCGTATATTGTACAGAAAGAACCTGCAGGTTCTGGCAGTGGAGGATACTTGTGGAGCCAGGGTGAGGCAGTTATCAAGAGTCACCGAAAAGATTCTTTGCCGTACGGGAAGAGGAAACTACAAAGTCCTCAACAGTCAGTGAGAGGTCGATTGACGGAGAGGACTTAGCAGGGATGTAGAGAAGCTCAGTTTTGGCAAGGTTGAGCTTCAGGTGGTGGGAAGTCATCCACGCAGAGATATCAGCCAAGCAGGCAGAGATCCGTGTGGTGATTTGGGTGTCGGGGGGGGGAAGGAAATAAAGAGTTGGGTGTCATCAGCGTAAGAATGATAAGAAAAGCCATGGGAAGAGATAACCGAACCAAGAGACATGGTGTATAGAGAGAAGAGGAAAGGACCGAGAACTGAGCCCTGCGGGACTCCAGTTTGTAGGGGGTGAGGGTCAGAGACTGAGCCCCTCCAAGTCACCTGGTAGGAGCGACCAGAGAGGTAGGAGGAAAACCAAGCAAGTGCAGAACCTGTGACACCCATCCCAGTCAGCAATGAGAGCAGAATTTCATGGTTGACTGTATCGAAGGCGGCCGACAGGTCGAGGAAGATGAGGACAGAGGAGAGGGATTTGGCTTTAGCAGAGTGGAGTGCCTCAGTGACCGCAAGCAGGGCGGTCTCAGTGGAGTGGCCACTCTTGAAGCCAGACTGGTTGGGGTCATGGAGATTGTTCTGGAGAAGATAAGTGGACAGTTGGGAGCAGACCGCCCGTTCCAGAGTTTTAGCAAGAAAGGGAAGAAGAGAGACAGGCCGGGAGTTGTTCAGGGCAGAGGGGTCAAGAGTAGGTTTTTTGAGCAGGGGAGTGACTCTGGCCCTCTTCAGGGGAGAGGGCATGGTGCCGGAAGAGAGGGAGGTGTTGATTAGAGAGGAGAGAAAAGGGAGAATGTCATTGTGTCGGCGTCAGAGAGGGGAGAAAAGGAGGTTAGGGAGTTGGGGAAGGTAGGAGGGTCAGCAGGGGGAGAGGGTTGTGAGAAGGAATTGCGAATGGAATCAACCTTCTTTTCAAAGAAGGAGACAAAGTCATCAGGTGTGAGTGATGAGGGGGGTGGGGGGGGAGGGGGGACCAGAAGAGAGGAGAAGGTTTGCGGGGATTAGAGGCGGCCGCGTTAATTTTCGAGTGAAAGAAGGAAGATTTAGCTAGAGAGAAAGAGGAGTGAAAAGATGATAAGAGGGCATGGAAGGAAGCTATATCACTGGGGAGACAGGACCTTTTCCATTTTCTCTCCGCTGCCCGCAGTTCGGTTCGGACAGCTCGTAGAGCATCAGAAAGCCAAGGACTGGGGGGGGGAGGCCCGAGCTAATTTGGTGGTGAGGGGACACAGAGAGTCAAAGGAAGATGAGAGGGAGGACATGAGAGTTGTGTCAGCATCGTCAGGAGACAGTCGAGAGAAAGACTCCGCGGATGGTAGGGAGGAGAGGATTGTAGATGAGAGGGTGGAGGTAGACAGGTGGCATAGGTTCCGCCGACAGGTGACAGTGGATGGTGGGAGAGATGGATGGGTGTTAGAGGAGAGTGGAAGAGAAAAAGAGATGAAGGAGTTGTCAGATATATGGAGTGGTGTTACAGAGAGGTTGGTTATTGTGCAGCTCCTTGTGAAGATGAGGTCAAGAAGGTTGCCTGCTTCGTGGGTGGGAGGGGAAAGTGTGAGGGTAAGGTCAAAAGAAGAAAGGAGGGAGAGAAAGGTAGAATGGGTGGACTCTGAGTTGAGGTTGAAGTCACCCAGGAGGATCAGGGGGATGTCATTGACTGGTGAGGAGCTAAGGAGGATGTCCATCTCATCCAAGAAGTTCCCCAGAGGACCCGGGGGGTGATAAACAACAATAATAAACAGTTTGCATGGCAAAGTAACAGAAACCGCATGAAATTGAGTCGATGGGACTCAACAAATTTTTGGGCATTTCTCAACAAATGTACATATGACGAGCTTGATACCAGGGGTGCACAACTCCGGTCCTCATTTTTGTTCCAACCAATCAGCAGATAGCTCTATAAATGACCCTGTTTCAAGCCTGTACTTGAGCAGTAAAGTCATCAGGATACACTTGCAGCCTTGCAGCTGTAGCCAGTAACTCATACACAGGCCAGATTATTATTTAATTGACTCAATTATATCTTAAGACCAGAAGTTGGCACAAAATTGTGAGACGGACGGGCCGTAGCTGTGCGCCCCTGCTGTGAACACGGCGGATTGGGGCGTCGGGGCGGGGCGCTGACCTCCGGACGACCTCCTTCCAGCCGTCCTCTCTCTTGGGTCCCCGCTTGGGGCTGGCCAGGCTGATCTTGCCGCCGGGGGGGCCAACGGGGGGGCCGCCGGGCAGGGACATGGTCTTAAAGGGGGAGGGCAGGGAGCTGGGGGGCAGGTCACTCACGCAGTCCTGCAGTCTGAGGGGGCAGACACACGCGCTGGTCAATAACGCCACACTGGGACATCACATCACACCCAGCCACTAAGGAGAGCTCCAACTAAGTATATTGCACCATATATTAAAGCGTCATAAAAATAACGGCCACCAATAACATCAGACGCTGAGATATGCTTCTGGAAACCCCATCACTTCTGTACTGGGTGGTGATGAGTTCTTAAGGCAAGACTGAACAGCGTCCATGTGACCGTGCGATCTGTTTCACTGATTGGCCGTCTCATCAGCACCCGGTGTCTGCAATGTTTTTCCCAGAAGCCAGAATGAATTAAATTGCGAATAGTGCATACTGGACGCCTGAATCATGAGTGGCATCTTTACTGCTGACCACCAAGTTCTCTCAAACAGCACAGTGACACCCCCACCACTCAGGTGTGTGAGGGGTGGTGATGTTGAGCAGGTGTGTGAGGAGTGGTGATGTTGAGCAGGTGTGTGAGGGGTGGTGATGTTGAGCAGGTGTGTGAGGGGTGGTGATGTTCAGCAGGTGTGTGAGGGGTGGTGATGTTGAGCAGGTGTGTGAGGGGTGGTGATGTTCAGCAGGTGTGTGAGGAGTGGTGATGTTGAGCAGGTGTGTGAGGGGTGATGATGTTGAGCAGGTGTGTGAGGAGTGGTGATGTTCAGCAGGTGTGTGAGGGGTGGTGATGTTGAGCAGGTGTGTGAGGAGTGGTGATGTTCAGCAGGTGTGTGAGGGGTGGTGATGTTCAGCAGGTGTGTGAGGGGTGGTGATGTTGAGCAGGTGTGTGAGGAGTGGTGATGTTCAGCAGGTGTGTGAGGAGTGGTGATGTTCAGCAGGTGTGTGAGGGGTGGTGATGTTCAGCAGGTGTGTGAGGAGTGGTGATGTTGAGCAGGTGTGTGAGGAGTGGTGATGTTGAGCAGGTGTGTGAGGGGTGGTGATGTTGAGCAGGTGTGTGAGGGGTGGTGATGTTCAGCAGGTGTGTGAGGGGTGGTGATGTTGAGCAGGTGTGTGAGGGGTGATGATGTTGAGCAGGTGTGTGAGGAGTGGTGATGTTCAGCAGGTGTGTGAGGAGTGGTGATGTTGAGCAGGTGTGTGAGGGGTGGTGATGTTCAGCAGGTGTGTGAGGAGTGGTGATGTTCAGCAGGTGTGTGAGGAGTGGTGATGTTGAGCAGGTGTGTGAGAGAGCGTGCCTCACCTGGGCGGTTTGGAGATGGACAGGGTGACCTGCAGGGGAGGGAGCTGCCTCTTCTCGGGGGCGGGCGGGGGCGCGTGGGCGGGGCCGGAGGAGGAGGAGGAGGACGATGAAGACGAGGATGAGGAGGAGGATGAAGGCAGGTCGGGCAGGTAGCCGCTGCTCTCGCTGTCCAGGTTGTCGGAGTCGCTGGCCCCCCCCCGGGCCCCCCCCTCCCGCGGCTCGCCCGGGACCTTGTTCCTGTCGGCCCGCTGCCGGGCCAGCGCCAGCGCCACCTGGTGGTCGTGCAGGGGCAGGGGCAGGGGCAGGGGCAGGGGCAGGCCGGCGCAGGGCTGAGCCGTGCTCTTGCGGCTCTTGCGGGCGGCGGAGCCCGCCGGCCCCAGGCTGGAGCGCTTCTTGCCGAAGGCGCTGGAGAACGTGGGCGAGGTGGCCAGGATGCCGATGGTGGTGGTGGTGGTGGCGCTGGGGGGGTCGATGGGCACCTCAGCCTCTGCACACGGACAGACAGACGGACACACGGACGCGTTCAGCTCAGTGATGTGGGAGGTACCACGGATGGCACTCAAACAAGTGCTTTTCCCATGATATTAATCTCACACACAACACACACAACACAACACAACCACACACACAACCACGCATACAAATACATGTACGCACACAGTGCGCACCAATCGTACCCTCACATACAGACATGTTTACCTTCGCTGGAGTCTTTCTCCTGGTCCTGCATCTCGGGGAACTCCTCCTGCACCTTGACCTCCTCCTCTTCCTCCTGCTTCTTCTTCTGCTCCTCTTTCTTCTTCTTGCGTTTCTCCTTGCGTTTCTCCCTCTTCGCTGCCAGCGCCTGCTTCTTACTCTCCTCCCGAGACTGTCAGAGCAACCGCACACTGAGACAACGGATCTCACCTCGACATCTGGGGTCTACTGTTATTCCTGCGTCTGGGGTCTACTGTTAACTGTGCATATGGGGTCTACTGTCAACCCTGCATCTGGGTTCTACCATTAACCTTGCATCCGGGATCTACCATTAACCCTGCATCTGGGATCGACTATCTACCACCCTTGTAACCTGAAACTACAAACCTGCACTGGGTATCTGCAAACCTCTACCTGAAACCCTACTATCGTCCCCTACCAGCCTGTAGCTCCGTGTGGATCGTGCCGGTAGTCCGCTCACCTTCTCCAGGTCCAACTCCTTCAGCAGGATGCTGGCGTTCTTGTTGGCCTCGGCTGCCTGCTGGTCTTTGGCTTTGACGATGGTCTCCATGCACTGGTGGCACTTCTTCAGCAGCTCCTGTGGTCAGGTACACATTCACAGCTCAACTACTCTGACCAGAGATCTTTTACTAACCACAGAGATATCCCACTGACAGTAGAGAGCTTCCACCCACCATAGAGAGCGAGCTTCCACCCACCATAGAGAACGAGCTTCCACCCACCATAGAGAGAGAGCTTCCACCCACCATAGAGAGCGAGCTTCCACCCACCATAGAGAGAGAGCTTCCACCCACCATAGAGCGAGCTTCCACCCAACATAGAGAGCGAGCTTCCACCCACCATAGAGAGCGAGCTTCCACCCACCATAGAGCGAGCTTCCACCCACCATAGAGAGCGAGCTTCCACCCACCATAGAGAGCGAGCTTCCACCCACCATAGAGAGCGAGATTCCACCCACCATAGAGCGAGCTTCCACCCAACATAGAGAGAGAGCTTCCACCCACCATAGAGAGAGAGCTTCCACCCACCAT
>NC_083762.1:1267502-1279768 GCF_963514075.1 Conger conger | reverse complement strand
TTGAATAAGCGAGACCAGTCAGTACCGCAGTGGGTGTTGGAGGACCCGGTTCCCCCGGGAGGCACTGACCTTGGGGAAGTCCATGAAGTTGGCGGGGTGGGCCTGGCCGGGGTGGGCTGGGTGGAAGGCGTTGGAGGGGGCCACGATGCCCGTGTCGTCCTGCTCCAGGGGCTGGTGCTGGGACAGCTGGTGCTGCAGCACTGTGGGCGCCCAGGAGGGGCTGCGACCAGCCCGACATCGCCTCTGCTGAGCCACCACAGCGTAGGGTCAGATCCCCCAGCCATGCCAACATCGGGTCAGATCCCCACACCTCCCGCATCATCAACGACCAATCAAAACCCCCCCGCCCCCACTCACCTGAGGCGCTGCCCACGCCGAAGGACCAGATGCCGCCCTGGCCCACCGGGGCGGTGTAGCTGCTGGTGAGGAGGGCGGGGTTGACGGCGCCGGTCTGGCGGATACGGGCCAGCCTCTCGGTGCCGATGGGCGGCGGAACCTTCCGGTCCTGCAGGCTGGAGCAGCTGGGCTTGGCCTGGACCAGGGGCGGCGCGGACGCCACGGAGAGCGGGGAGGACCCCCCCGAGGAGACCGAGGGCACGGGGGACTCGCCTGGGGAGAGGAGGCCCAAGAGCTCAATCACAGACACCGCGACACACAGGAAGTGTGCGGGCACGGACAGGAAGTGTGCGGGTACGGACAGGAAGTGTGCGGGTACGGACAGGATTATAATTGTCCAAAAAAGTCCAGGATGTACTTCCACACTAAGATGATCTTGTGCTACGCTGCATGTGTGTGCGGTTATAGACAGGAAGTATGTGGGGAGGTACAGGAAGTGTGCGGGTACATACAGGAAGTGTGCGGGTACGTACAGGAAGTGGAGGCGCTCCAGGGGTGAGGGGAGAAGTGCTGGCGGCTGAAGGAGGGCGTGCCCACGGGGGCGGGGCCGGACAGGTAGGCGGGGCTTCCCGTGATGCTGGTGGCGAAGCTGGTCAGCACGGCCGAGGAGGCGGGGCTTGAGCCGCCCGAGGCGTCCAATGGGTGCACAGCTGAGCCGCCCGGGACAAAAGAGCGTTACACACAGACCTGCCCCCAAACTACTGCCCCACTACCCCCAATCACACACCACACACAGACCTGCCCCCAAACTACTGCCCCACTACCCCCAATCACACACCACACACAGACCTGCCCCCCAAACTACTGCCCCACTACCCCCAATCACACACCACACACAGACCTGCCCCCAAACTACTGCCCCACTACCCCCAATCACACACCACACACAGACCTGCCCCCCAAACTACTGCCCCACTACCCCCAATCACACACCACACACAGACCTGCCCCCAAACTACTGCCCCACTACCCCCAATCACACACCACACACAGACCTGCCCCCAAACTACTGCCCCACTACCCCCAATCACACACCACACACAGACCTGCCCCCAAACTACTGCCCCACTACCCCCAATCACACACCACACACAGACCTGCCCCCAAACTACTGCCCCACTACCCCCAATCACACACCACACACAGACCTGCCCCCAAACTACTGCCCCACTACCCCCAATCACACACCACACACAGACCTGCCCCCAAACTACTGCCCACTACCCCAATCACACACCACACAGACCTGCCCCCAAACTACTGCCCCACTACCCCCAATCACACACCACACACAGACCTGCCCCCAAACTACTGCCCCACTACCCCCAATCACACACCACACCACAGACCTGCCCCCAAACTACTGCCCCACTACCCCCAATCACACACCACACACAGACCTGCCCCCAAACTACTGCCCCACTACCCCCAATCACACACCACACACAGACCTGCCCCCAAACTACTGCCCCACTACCCCCAATCACACACCACACACAGACCTGCCCCCAAACTACTGCCCCACTACCCCCAATCACACACCACACACAGACCTGCCCCCAAACTACTGCCCCACTACCCCCAATCACACACCACACACAGACCTGCCCCCAAACTACTGCCCCACTACCCCCAATCACACACCACACACAGACCTGCCCCCAAACTACTGCCCCACTACCCCCAATCACACACCACACACAGACCTGCCCCCAAACTACTGCCCACACTACCCCCAATCACACACCACACACAGACCTGCCCCCAAACTACTGCCCCACTACCCCCAATCACACACCACACACAGACCTGCCCCCAAACTACTGCCCCACTACCCCAATCACACACCACACACAGACCTGCCCCCAAACTACTGCCCCACTACCCCCAATCACACACCACACACAGACCTGCCCCAAACTACTGCCCCACTACCCCCAATCACACACCACACACAGACCTGCCCCCAAACTACTGCCCCACTACCCCCAATCACACACCACACACAGACCTGCCCCCAAACTACTGCCCCCACTACCCCCAATCACACACCACAACACAGACCTGCCCCCAAACTACTGCCCCACTACCCCCAATCACACACCACACACAGACCTGCCCCCAAACTACTGCCCCACTACCCCCAATCACACACCACACACAGACCTGCCCCCAAACTACTGCCCACTACCCCAATCCACACCACACACAGACCTGCCCCCAAACTACTGCCCCACTACCCCCAATCACACACCACACACAGACCTGCCCCCAAACTACTGCCCCACTACCCCCAATCACACACCACACACAGACCTGCCCCCAAACTACTGCCCCACTACCCCCAATCACACACCACACACAGACCTGCCCCCAAACTACTGCCCCACTACCCCCAATCACACACCACACACAGACCTGCCCCCAAACTACTGCCCCCACTACCCCCCAATCACACACCACACACAGACCTGCCCCCAAACTACTGCCCCACTACCCCCAATCACACACCACACACAGACCTGCCCCCAAACTACTGCCCCACTACCCCCAATCACACACCACACACAGACCTGCCCCCAAACTACTGCCCCACTACCCCCAATCACACACCACACACAGACCTGCCCCCAAACTACTGCCCCACTACCCCCCAATCACACACCACACACAGACCTGCCCCCCAAACTACTGCCCCACTACCCCCAATCACACACCACACACAGACCTGCCCCCAAACTACTGCCCCACTACCCCCAATCACACACCACACACAGACCTGCCCCCAAACTACTGCCCCACTACCCCAATCACACACCACACACAGACCTGCCCCCAAACTACTGCCCCACTACCCCCAATCACACACCACACACAGACCTGCCCCCAAACTACTGCCCCACTACCCCCAATCACACACCACACACAGACCTGCCCCCAAACTACTGCCCCACTACCCCCAATCACACACCACACACAGACCTGCCCCCAAACTACTGCCCCACTACCCCCAATCACACACCACACACAGACCTGCCCCCAAACTACTGCCCCACTACCCCCAATCACACCACCACACACAGACCTGCCCCCAAACTACTGCCCACTACCCCCAATCACACACCCACACACAGACCTGCCCCCCAAACTACTGCCCCACTACCCCCCAATCACACACCACACACAGACCTGCCCCCAAACTACTGCCCCACTACCCCCAATCACACACCACACACAGACCTGCCCCCAAACTACTGCCCCACTACCCCCAATCACACACCACACACAGACCTGCCCCCAAACTACTGCCCCACTACCCCCAATCACACACCACACACAGACCTGCCCCCAAACTACTGCCCCACTACCCCCAATCACACACCACACACAGACCTGCCCCCAAACTACTGCCCCACTACCCCCAATCACACACCACACACAGACCTGCCCCCAAACTACTGCCCCACTACCCCCAATCACACACCACACACAGACCTGCCCCCAAACTACTGCCCCACTACCCCCAATCACACACCACACACAGACCTGCCCCCAACTACTGCCCCACTACCCCCAATCACACACCACACACAGACCTGCCCCCAAACTACTGCCCCACTACCCCCAATCACACACCACACACAGACCTGCCCCCAAACTACTGCCCCACTACCCCCAATCACACACCACACACAGACCTGCCCCCAAACTACTGCCCCACTACCCCCAATCACACACCACACACAGACCTGCCCCCAAACTACTGCCCCACTACCCCCCAATCACACACCACACACAGACCTGCCCCCAAACTACTGCCCCACTACCCCCCAATCACACACCACACACAGACCTGCCCCCAAACTACTGCCCCCACTACCCCCAATCACACACCCACACACAGACCTGCCCCAGTTCACCACCAGTGTCCAGTGCACTCACCGATGGGGCTGCTGACCATGCGCTGGGAGGCGGAGCGATATCCGGGGGCCTTGGACCCGTCGGGGGGGGGCAGGCCGGTCTCCATGGCGCCCATGCTCATGTAGGCGGGGGGGGCGCTGTAGGGCTGCTCGGGCGGGGGGCGGGAGGGCAGGTGGCAGGCGCCCCACACGTGGCTGTTGCCCCCCTGGCCGGCGTCGAAGATGCTGCTGAAGTGGTTGAAGAGGGCGGCGGGGCCGAAGCTGGGGGGCGGGGGGGGCCTTCCCCCCGCCGGGGAGGGGCGGGGCCCCGTTCACCAGCCCGGCGGGCTTCAGCTCCTGGGGGGCGGCGAGGGGCAGGAACACGGACTGCTCCGGCAGCGGAGGGTAGAAGGGGCCGGGGGGGGCGTGAGACACGCGGTGAGACACGCGGGGGGGCGGCGCTGGTGTAGTGGGGGGCGGAGCTGCTGGAGGCGCAGGGGGCGGGGTTAGTGTGTGTGGGGCGGGGCCAGGGGCTCCGCAGCGGAGGCGAAGGGGGCGGGGCTGAGACGTGGTGGGCGGAGCCAGGACGGAGAAGGGGAGGGGGGTTGCGTCGGAAACGGTCGCCTTGGAGACGGGCGTGGGCTCCAGAGAGGGCTCGTGTTTGGGGGTTTGCAGTGGGGGCGGGGCGATAGGGGCGGGAGGCGGGGTCGTGGGCGTGGCTAGTGGAAGGAGGGCGGAGCTGTGGGGCAGGTGGGCGGGGGAACCCGAGGCGCGCGTGCTGCTGGTGGTCACCGTGGCGACCTTGGGCTCGCCGCGAACAGCTGCTTCCTGACAGAGGAGGGGGTGTGTCCGCCGGGCGCGGTCGGTGCGGTGACGGAAGGGGGCGTGGCCACGGTGGCAGCAGTAGGGGTGGGGTTTGCGTTGGCGGAGTACTCGCCGTGGTGGGAGGGGCCCGGGCGCGGCAAGGCGCTCCCGTTGTGTTTCGGGGACCCGCCTGCGCTCCCCGGGCTGACGGGCCGGACGGGGAACGGGCCCCAGGTGCTGGGGGGGCGCGGGCGGGGCGAAGGTGCCCCCGAACTGGGCCATGGGCAGGCGCGGGTGGCGGATCTGGTGCATGGTCTGCGCCGCCAGGAGGGCGAGCTGGGGGTGGGCGTACGCCAGGGGGAGGGACACCGGGAACGCCGGCCGCGCCCCCGACGACAGCCCCGCCTTCCCCAGCTTCCCCCCCGCCGAGGAGGAGGAGGAGGACGAAGACTGGAAGGACACGCTGGAGGATGGCGGCATGTGGATGGAGGACAGGGCCTTGGCCGAGGACGCTCTGGGGGCGCCCGGGGCCCGGATGTGGGTGCGGGGGATCAGGTCCTCCAGCTCCTTGGCCGGGTCCTGGATCAGCGCGTTGATCAGCTGCACCGCATGACGAGTCGACTCCGTGCCCCCCCTGCACACACACCGAGGGAGAGGCGTGAGGAGAGGCTGTGTGTGTGTGTGTGTGTGTGAGTGTGTGTGTGAGAGAGAACACGTGTGTGTGTGTGTGTGTGAGTGTGAGAGAGAGTGAGAGATAACACGTGTGTTTTCGTGTTTCATTTTCCACTCCCTCCACAAGAGATCTGCGAGTCAGCGGCAAATTTGCATAAATATTATTTAGGTTTTTCCACAGTAATCTACTTGTTGTGTGCACTCTAATCAATAACTGAACTCTTACACTGTGGTATAGACCCTTTGCATAACCGACTTAACTATGGCGACCATGAGCTATGAGATTGTTAGGCTGGGAGAGACAGTTGGAACAGGGGTACAGTCAAATATCTCATTTGCATCACAACCATGAACTGCAGCATCAGCACCACAGTGGAGGCTCACTGAGAAAAGGTGAGAGGTGAGAGGGGTTGGAGGTGAGGGGTTGGAGGTGAGAGGGGTTGGAGGTGAGAGGGGTTGGAGGAGAGGGGTTGGAGGAGAGAGGGGTTGGAGGTGAGGGGTTGGAGGAGAGAGGGGTTGGATGTGAGAGGGGTTGGATGTGAGAGGGGTTGGATGTGAGAGGGGTTGGAGGTGAGAGGGGCTGGAGGTGAGGGGTTGGAGGTGAGAGGGGTTGGAGGAGAGGGGTTGGAGGTGAGAGGGGTTGGAGGTGAGAGGGGCTGGAGGTGAGGGGTTGGAGGTGAGAGGGGTCGGAGGAGAGGGGTTGGAGGTGAGAGGGGTTGGAGGAGAGGGGTTGGAGGTGAGAGGGGTTGGAGGTGAGAGGGGCTGGAGGTGAGGGGTTGGAGGTGAGGGGTTGGAGGTGAGAGGGGTCGGAGGTGAGAGGGGTCGGAGGTGAGAGGGGTCGGAGGTGAGAGGGGTCGGAGGTGAGGGGTTGGAGGTGAGGGGTCGGAGGTGAGAGGGGTCGGAGGTGAGGGGTTGGAGGTGAGAGGGGTCGGAGGTGAGAGGGGTCGGAGGTGAGAGGGGTTGGAGGAGAGGGGTTGGAGGTGAGAGGGGTTGGAGGTGAGAGGGGTTGGAGGAGAGGGGTTGGAGGTGAGAGGGGCCGGAGGTGAGGGGTCGGAGGTGAGGGGTTGGAGGTGAGGAGTCGGAGGTGAGAGGGGTCGGAGGTGAGAGGGGTCGGAGGTGAGGGGTTGGAGGTGAGGGGTTGGAGGAGAGGGGTTGGAGGTGAGGGGTTGGAGGTGAGGGGTCGGAGGTGAGAGGGGTTGGAGGTGAGGGGTTGGAGGTGAGGGGTTGGAGGTGAGGGGTCGGAGGTGAGAGGGGTCGGAGGTGAGAGGGGTTGGAGGTGAGAGGGGTTGGAGGTGAGAGGGGTCGGAGGTGAGGGGTTGGAGGTGAGGGGTTGGAGGAGAGGGATTGGAGGTGAGGGGTCGGAGGTGAGAGGGGTCGGAGGTGAGAGGGGTCGGAGGTGAGAGGGGTTGGAGGTGAGAGGGGTTGGAGGTGAGAGGGGTCGGAGGTGAGGGGTCGGAGGTGAGAGGGGTTGGAGGTGAGGGGTCGGAGGTGAGGGGTTGGAGGTGAGGAGTCGGAGGTGAGAGGGGTTGGAGGTGAGGGGTCGGAGGTGAGAGGGGTCGGAGGTGAGAGGGGTCGGAGGTGAGAGGGGTTGGAGGTGAGAGGGGTTGGAGGTGAGGGGTTGGAGGTGAGAGGGGTTGGAGGTGAGGGGTCGGAGGTGAGAGGGGTCGGAGGTGAGAGGGGTTGGAGGTGAGAGGGGTTGGAGGTGAGAGGGGTCGGAGGTGAGGGGTTGGAGGAGAGGGGTTGGAGGTGAGGGGTCGGAGGTGAGAGGGGTTGGAGGTGAGAGGGGTCGGAGGTGAGGGGTTGGAGGTGAGAGGGGTTGGAGGTGAGGGGTTGGAGGAGAGGGGTTGGAGGTGAGAGGGGGTTGGAGGTGAGGGGTTGGAGGTGAGAGGGGTCGGAGGTGAGGGGCTGGAGGTCTCACCGGATGGTGATCATGCGCTCTCCGTTCTTGTCCTTCTGCTTGTCCACGTCGATGTGGGCGCCCGTCACGTCCTGGATGGCGGTGATGTTGCAGCCGCCACGTCCCATGATCCGCGAGACCACGGACGCCGGGACCGACAGCTTCTTAGACCTGAGTAAACGCGCACACAACCACTTCTGTCAACCGCCGCCCACATCTCCCAGAGTGCAACACGGGCTTTTCACAAGGTTACCGAGACCGGAGAGTGCATTGTGGGAGATGTAGTTTCACAAAATGGGGAGGTCACCTTACGAAATAGAGAGGATTTCCGCCAATCACAAAGCACGTTGGCAATAACTAACAAACACAGCGTGGGATTGGTGGACACATTTTGGCGACAGATCCCAGTGGTGACCATCAGGCCAGAACATATCCACCAATCAGCATCAGCGTTCTTCCATGAGTTACTAGCAAGGAAATTCATGATTACATTTTTTTTACATTTTTGTCATTTGGCAGACGCTTTTAATCCAAAGCGACTTACAAGTGCATAGGTTCTACCACAAGTCAAAGCATCACATCCAGAACTAGGAAAATACACATGGAATGCTGTTCTAAACAGTCGTGATCATAAGTGCAAATTATTATTATTATTTATTTATTTTTTTTTGGTGGGGTTAGACAAGGATAGGGATATCAGAAGGGGGGGGGGGGAATCAGGAGGGAGGACTAAGGTAGAGTTTGAAAAGGTGGGTTTTGAGTCTGCGTCGAAATAGGGGGAGGGATTCTGCTGTCCTGACAGTGGTAGGCAAGTCATTCCACCACTGAGGAACCAGAACGGAAAACAGGCGTGAATGTGCAGCTCGACCGCCAGGTGCATGTAGAGAGGGAACCATAAGGCGACCAGAGCTGGCAGACCGGAGTGGTCTAGCTGGGGAGTAGGGAGTGATCAAGGATTGTATGTAAGGTGGGGCAGTCCCCTTAGCAGCCTGAAATGCCAACACTAGGGCCTTGAAACGGATGCGTGCGGCAATAGGAAGCCAGTGGAGGCCAATGAGAAGCGGGGTGACATGAGCCGACCAGGGCTGACTGGTGATCAGGCAGGCTGCAGCATTCTGGACCAGCTGGAGGGACTTGATGGCACAAGCTGGGAGACCGGCTAGGAGGGAGTTGCAGTAATCCAGGCGGGAAATGACAAGCGCCTGAACTAGGAGCTGGGTGGCTTTCTCCGTCAGAAGATGATGGATACGGCGTATATTGTACAGAAAGAACCTGCAGGTTCTGGCAGTGGAGGATACTTGTGGAGCCAGGGTGAGGCAGTTATCAAGAGTCACCGAAAAGATTCTTTGCCGTACGGGAAGAGGAAACTACAAAGTCCTCAACAGTCAGTGAGAGGTCGATTGACGGAGAGGACTTAGCAGGGATGTAGAGAAGCTCAGTTTTGGCAAGGTTGAGCTTCAGGTGGTGGGAAGTCATCCACGCAGAGATATCAGCCAAGCAGGCAGAGATCTGTGTGGTGACTTGGGTGTCGGGGGGGGAAGGAAATAAAGAGTTGGGTGTCATCAGCGTAAGAATGATAAGAAAAGCCATGGGAAGAGATAACCAAACCAAGAGACATGGTGTATAGAGAGAAGAGGAAAGGGCCGAGAACTGAGCCCTGCGGGACTCCAGTTTGTAGGGGGTGAGGGTCAGAGACTGAGCCCCTCCAAGTCACCTGGTAGGAGCGACCAGAGAGGTAGGAGGAAAACCAAGCGAGTGCAGACCCTGTGACACCCATCCCAGACAGCGATGAGAGCAGAATCTCATGGTTGACTGTATCGAAGGCGGCCGACAGGTCGAGGAAGATGAGGACAGAGGAGAGGGATTTGGCTTTAGCAGAGTGGAGTGCCTCAGTGACCGCGAGCAGGGTGGTCTCAGTGGAGTGGCCACTCTTGAAGCCAGACTGGTTGGGGTCATGGAGATTGTTCTGGAGAAGATAAGTGGACAGTTGGGAGCAGACCGCCCGTTCCAGAGTTTTAGCAAGAAAGGGAAGAAGAGAGACAGGCCGGGAGTTGTTCAGGGCAGAGGGGTCAAGAGTAGGTTTTTTGAGCAGGGGAGTGACTCTGGCCCTCTTCAGGGGAGAGGGCATGGTGCCGGAAGAGAGGGAGGTGTTGATTAGAGAGGAGAGAAAAGGGAGAATGTCATTGGATATAGATTGTAGGAGGGGAGAGGAGATGGGGTCAAGAGGACAGGTGGTCGGGCGGTGGGAAGTAAGGAGCTTCAATGTGTCAGCGTCAGAGAGGGGAGAAAAGGTGGTTAGGGAGTTGGGGAAGGTAGGAGGGTCAGCAGGGGGAGAGGGTTGTGAGAAGGAATTGCGAATGGAATCAACCTTCTTTTCAAAGAAGGAGACAAAGTCATCAGGTGTGAGTGATGAGGGGGGTGGGGGGGAGGGGGGACCAGAAGAGAGGAGAAGGTTTGCGGGCATTAGAGGCGGCCGCGTTCATTTGAGTGAAAGAAGGAAGATTTAGCTAGAGAGAAAGAGGAGTGAAAAGATGATAAGAGGGCATGGAAGGAAGCTATATCACTGGGGAGATAGGACCTTTTCCATTTTCTCTCCGCTGCCCGCAGTTTGGTTCGGACAGCTCGTAGAGCATCAGAAAGCCAGGACTGGGGGGGAGGCCCGAGCTAATTTGGTGGTGAGGGGACACAGAGAGTCAAAGGAAGATGAGAGGGAGGACATGAGAGTTGTAGCAGCATCATCGGGAGACAGTCGAGAGAAAGACTCCGCATATGGTAGGGAGGAGAGGATTGTAGATGAGAGGGTGGAGGTAGACAGGTGGCGCAGGTTCCGCCGACAGGTGACAGTGGATGGTGGGAGAGACGGATGGGTGTTAGAGGAGAGTGGAAGAGAAAAGAGATGAAGGAGTGGTCAGATATATGGAGTGGTGTTACAGAGAGGTTGGTTATTGTGCAGCTCCTTGTGAAGATGAGGTCAAGAAGGTTGCCTGCTTTGTGGGTGGGAGGGGAAAGGGTGAGGGTAAGGTCAAAAGAAGAAAGGAGGGAGAGAAAGGTAGACTGGGTGGACTCTGAGTTGAGGTTGAAGTCACCCAGGAGGATCAGGGGGGTGTCATTGACTGGTGAGGAGCTAAGGAGGATGTCCATCTCATCCAAGAAGTTCCCCAGAGGACCCGGGGAGTGATAAACAACAATAATAAACAGTTTGCATGGCAAAGTAACAGAAACCGCATGAAATTGAGTCGATGGGACTCAACAAATTTTTGGGCATTTCTCAACAAATGTACATATGACGAGCTTGATACCAGGGGTGCACAACTCCGGTCCTCATTTTTGTTCCAACCAATCAGCAGACAGCTCTATAAATGACCCCGTTTCAAGCCTGTACTTGAGCAGTAAAGTCATCAGGATACACTTGCAGCCTTGCAGCTGTAGCCAGTAACTCATACACAGGCCAGATTATTATTTAATTGACTCAATTATATCTTAAGACCAGAAGTTGGCACAAAATTGTGAGACGGACGGGCCGTAGCTGTGCGCCCCTGCTGTGAACACGGCGGATTGGGGCGTCGGGGCGGGGCGCTGACCTCCGGACGACCTCCTTCCAGCCGTCCTCTCTCTTGGGTCCCCGCTTGGGGCTGGCCAGGCTGATCTTGCCGCCGGGGGGGCCAACGGGGGGGCCGCCGGGCAGGGACATGGTCTTAAAGGGGGAGGGCAGGGAGCTGGGTGCAGGTCGCTCACGCAGTCCTGCAGTCTGAGGGGGCAGACACACGCGCTGGTCAATAACGCCACACTGGGACATCTCATCACACCCAGCCAAGAAGAGCTCCAACTAAGTATATTGCACCATATATTAAAGCGTCATAAAAATAACGGCCACCAATAACATCAGACGCTGAGATATGCTTCTGGGAAACCCCATCACTTCTGTACTGGGTGGTGAGGAGTTCTTAAGGCAAGACTGAACAGCTTCCATGTGACCGTGCGATCTGTTTCACTGATTGGCTGTCTCATCAGCACCCGGTGTCTGCAATGTTTTTCCCAGGAGCCAGAATGAATTAAATTGCGAATAGTGCATACTGGACGCCTGAATCATTAGTGGCATCTTTACTGCTGACCACCAAGTTCTCTCAAACAGCGCAGTGACCCCCCCCCCCACTCAGGTGTGTGGGCGGTGGTGATGTTCAGCAGGTGTGTGAGGGGTGGTGATGTTCAGCAGGTGTGTGAGGGGTGGTGATGTTCAGCAGGTGTGTGAGGGGTGGTGATGTTCAGCAGGTGTGTGAGGAGTGGTGATGTTCAGCAGGTGTGTGAGGAGTGGTGATGTTCAGCAGGTGTGTGAGGAGTGGTGATGTTCAGCAGGTGTGTGAGGAGTGGTGATGTTGAGCAGGTGTGTGAGGAGTGGTGATGTTGAGCAGGTGTGTGAGGGGTGGTGATGTTGAGCAGGTGTGTGAGGGGTGGTGATGTTGAGCAGGTGTGTGAGGAGTGGTGATGTTCAGCAGGTGTGTGAAGAGTGGTGATGTTGAGCAGGTGTGTGAGGGGTGGTGATGTTCAGCAGGTGTGTGAGGAGTGGTGATGTTGAGCAGGTGTGTGAGGAGTGGTGATGT